>NW_026101221.1:0-1816 GCF_025091365.1 Daktulosphaira vitifoliae
ATAATTTATCAGTAAAAATTACAATACTAAATAATTGAATGATAATTTCATCCTAAATTAAATTATTAAAACAAATAATATAAAATAAAATGTTAACATAGTCTAGGAATACATAAATTATTTTTAAAAGATTACAACGAAATGTTGATTATATCACAAGTTATAGAAGTTGTCAGTTGAATCTATACCATTTTTCATATTATTATATAAAAATTTTAGTGCGAGTGAAAAATCAATTAAGCACCCCCAACAATTGTATTTTAGTTGCGCTTAGATTGTTAAAATTATTAACTATTATCAGAACTCGAGACTTAATGTATTTATAATACTTATTTTAGTCGTCCCGAGTACATAAACGATAAATAAATATTCATGTTAGTTTTTCTTAATACTAAACAGTAATATTAATTTAAAATTTAGTGGGGACATAGTTAAGATCACTTTCCCCTAGAACAGAATGTATTCCTGTGATACTGTATACACTTATTATAAATTTTCACAGAGTCGGGTGTCTCAGAAGTGGTTTTTACAAATAACTGCATAAAGTCCTGACACCTTTTTCTTATTGAATGGTTTTAATAAACCTTAAATAGAGGCATTACAAAATTAATGTTGTAAATTTGACACAAAAATTATTTTTAACCTAAGTTTTTTTTTCTTTTATTAAAGGACATAATAATGAAAAAAATCATAAAGCTGATTACTTACTTATGGTTAAAGCTTTTTCAAGATTGGCATCTCTGTCCACATAGACATGACAAATCCCTTCAGCGTGTCCCAAGACAGGAATGTGTGCACTTTGGTCTTGAATGCTACGGACCAATTCAGAAGATCCACGGGGAATAATGAGATCAATGTGATTCTCCATTGAGAGTAGGTCACTAATCTCTTCCCTAGTAGATACCTATAAAAATAATGTAAGTGATTATACGAAACTTTGATAGCATAAAATATCATAAGACTTCGCAAGTTTTCAGTACAAGATATGAATTGATTTGTCCAAATATGCATGACAATCATTTATTATATTAAACTATATTTTACACGTGAAATTATTAATAATAATTCTAACCCAAATTAAATAGAAAACTTTTATCATCCATCAAAAACGGCCATATATAAGCGATATTAAAATTAAATGGTATCATAAAGATCAGTTCTTAGAATAATTAACAATAATATGCAATTTTTATTGTTTACTTTGATGTTATTTCAATTTTTTGCAATAATAATTTTATTTTCGTACTAGCACGTCATTAGTATTTATTTTTATTGGTAAACGTTACTTTTATTTATTAACTACGATTACATAGTTATAATATTTCCGGGTAAAAACACCTTAATGTTGTAATTTATATACGTATTCATAAACAACTAATGTTATGTAAATGAACAGAAATAATGTTATCTGAGACTCATGTTGAATATAAAACAGACAATACAATTTAAAATAATAACTTACCAAAGAGATGGCATCCTGAGCGCCGACGGTACTTAACGCTTCCTTAACAACATTCATAAGCGCTTTATTACTGTGCGAGGCTTCTTTACCGCCTTTCAATAATAGTCCATTTGCTGAACTAAGAGCAAGAGCAGCTACCTTTAACACAGAAAAATTAAAAAACTAATTTTTTTAAAATGTATTATATTTATAGTAAGTTTTATTAAAATTATACTGTAATTTTAATAAAAAATAGAACATTATACAAAAATTTCTAGAATAAAATTTTAGAGTATAATTGTTATCATGATAATATTTATCTTATTTTTACAAACTATGTACAACTTTGTATTTTTATTTTGAACTAAAAACCCT
>NW_026101222.1:0-1814 GCF_025091365.1 Daktulosphaira vitifoliae
AAATGTTGATAGTTACATGATAATTTTAGGAATAAATAGTTTCATATATGTTTTGAACATGAAAACAAGAAGGCAATATTTCTTAAAATAATAAATTGTTTAATAAAATAGTTATTGTAAAAAAGTTATTAGATATGTCATATCATCGAGACTGACACATTTCATATACATTGAACGAAAAAAAACAGCTTTCTATATATCAACTTTATTAACAAAATTCAACCACGTACTCTCATAATTTGAATACGACTTAACATTTCAATTAATTTTTATTCGTAATCTATTTATTTAGCTATTGAAAAAACGAAAAATTTGATATGTTTATATATTTTTTAGTATAAATTTAGTTCTGCTAAATTAAAAAAACCGTAACAACAATTATACATCGTTCTTGCAAAAATGTTAAAACTACTATTTCAAATAGCCATATGATTTCATTTCAATTATTATCAAAAACTTTTTTATTGGTAATATTTAAAAATATATCCATAAAAATTTCCTAAACAGGTTACTAAGTAAAGAATTCAGTAAAATTTCTAAATTAGAGAATCATATAATTTTTGAATGAATATATAATTTTAGTGGTGTATCCAAGTGGGAGGCAAAGGGGCTTTTTATCACCCCCAATATGCTAATTATTATCATTGAAAGTATATAACTTTAACGTTAGATAGACTATGTAGTAAGCAAAAAAAAAAAAATGGTTTTTAAACCACTCAAGCTAATTTACCAAACATAAAAGCCAATACAAAAAAACGCTTCTTATATTTTATTTCATTAATGTTTCAATAAGTAATTATAATATACATACTTTCAGTAACTATTGACACAGATGTTCGTATATCTAGTTTTGGAGTACTTGTAATCAATTCATTACATATAGGACAAGCTTCAATATCGCCAAAACACTCGTCACAGCACCAGCCATGTCCACACGGTGAAAAAAAGTAAATATGCCAAATCGTACCACTGTGTTCTGTCTCACATATAATACATGAGGTTTGATCTACAGAAAAAAAAAACGATTCTTAAATATCTTAACTCAGAATAGTTGTTTCTTAAACATGTATAGTTATCTACCAAATATATATTAATAGAATAATTTAAGTTTTTTTAAATAAATTTTTTATAAATTTCCCATTAATTCCATTATCTTGAAATTGATTGACAAATTTTACTTAAAAATATTTCATAAATTATAAAAATTATTATTTTTTCTTCATAAATAATGTAATAAAATGTTATAAAAAAAACTTCCTTCTTACTTTTGTCTCCAGTTATATGTTTCAAAGGAGAAGAATATTTATCTAAAGTCAAGTGATAAGTTATATAGTTATAACTCATATTATTGTAGTGTTCTAATTGGCTTATGGTCATTGTATTTATTGTTTCATCTTTAGGTTCTCTTAAAAAGTGCACTTTATCTTTCATTAAATTCATACAGCGTAATAAATCATTTCTGTAATTTTCGTTTTCTTCGTTAAATTTGTTTTCCTCAGATTTGTGATTTTCGTAAACATCTAAAATACATTCATGAGGTTTAGGAGAAATCCATTCTCTATTAATTATCGATATAATTTTATGAAGTGTATCACTAAATACTTTTAAGTAAAATGATATTTCAACACATCTTTGATTCATTTCTATAGCAAACTCGCAGAACCGATACATATATGTAAAGGCTATACTTTCAATAGCGTTCAAATAAATCGTATACCCCAATTTAAATTTTCTTTTGCGCCTACATCTTTGAACCACATCTGTCAATTTTTTGTTTACTATTTCTATGCCTTCATAAGGAACTTCTTCACAAT
>NW_026101223.1:0-1814 GCF_025091365.1 Daktulosphaira vitifoliae
ATTTTTACATGTATTAGAATAATTTTTTGGTGCGCGTAAATCGAATTTTGAAAATTTGTATTTTAAGGACCACCCTAATGAACATACACTAATTTTTTAACATCGTCATGTCCATTTTTGCATCCATCAGATGCCAGTAGGAGAGAAACGAAGATTTTTATTGACTGTTTCTCAGCTTTACATAAAGCGATCGCTGTATAGATCCTTTCAGTCTCGGTGTGCAGTGCATGTTGTTATCGCATTTTTAGGCATATTTGCCATTCTTAAATTACTTTTATATATATTATTATCTATATGTTTTTGCGCCATGGTTGCTTTTAGTTATTTAGCGACCCTCATCCACAATTCTATATTTTATTTTTGTTGTTATTATAATATATAAGCCTTATTTTACAATTCTTTTAATTTCTGCTAGTGTAAGTACCTCCCACAATTTCATATACAGTCTACTCCCCTAATTCTTTCTTCTACCTGATTATAGACAAAACAACAAACGTTAACTAACCCACACGAGTATCATCGCAAGTTGCGTTCAAATACTAGTTGGGGATCCGCCCCAGCCCTTCTGGCTTTATGTTCTGCCCATGACACGTTAGACCCTTTACTCCGTTCTTACGGATAGATCACAGATTTAGGTAGGAGTAACCGATTACGCCATGCACGATACGTTTTTTAAACAAAAAGTATTACTTCGCAACCAGTATAATAAAAATATGGCAAACATTTAATTATCAAATTGAGTTAACTTTTAAAATGGCCAATAGTAAAATATATACGGCTGACATTTGATTCCGATATCATCACAGTAATATAATAATATTTCAATTTTAACACTATCATTACTATAACAATATTAATAAAATTGTGTTATTAAGAGTGTAGGCTGTAATATGTTATTTTACATAGAGTTTCATATTTATGCGAACATCCAATAAATTATTATCTCTAAATATTGAGGCCAAATATCTTATTATATAAAAAAAACATTAAAAATTAGGCAATGCAAGAGAAATTACTTGATGATGTCCGAATTTCAAAAAAAAATGTATAAATGAAAGTGCTGAACTATGTTATTCTAGGAAAATTATTTAACAAGAGGAGAAAAATAATTTTAGCAATTAGTGAACGTTCAAAAATTTTATCGAAAACGTTCATTGCCGCAAGCGTTTTTCGATTTAAAACCTAAAATGTTAACTAGACTTGCCCATAGACATTCTAAAATTACCCTGAAAATTTTGTTTAAATCCGTTAGTTCTTGACCGAATTATGAGCTATTTTTTTAAATCCATTCGTATAGTTTTCAATAAGATATGATTTTGCATGACAATTTTGTTTAAATTTTGTGTAATTTTTACTAATAACACAGAATTTAAAAATTATTTTTAATGACTATTAATTTTTCTTTCGACAACCTGTTGTTTTAAATAATAATTAGTGGGTTTTTATGAAGTATAATTGTAAACACAAGTAACAAGTATTTTGTAATAATTTTAAAAACATCGTATTTTTAATAACCAAAATATACTTGTTTATATTTGCGTTGTCACATCTCAATTATTGCGATGTGATAACACAAAATAGTGTCCAACCAAAAACTACGCGCAAAAATAAAATAGCTCAAAAAAATGTTCAGCAAACTTTTAGAATGATTTTGGAATGGTAAAAAACTGGTAAAGATTTTAGGTTTTAAATCGAAAAACGTTGACGGCAATAAGCGTTTTCGATAATTTTTAGGCATCCACGGAGTGCTACAAAAATTGTTCTCATTTTCAAAAATAATTTTTTCAGAATAAGGTCACCGGGCTCCTCATTAA
>NW_026101224.1:0-1813 GCF_025091365.1 Daktulosphaira vitifoliae
TCTGTAATTTATTATCAAACTTTTGTTACCAGACTTATAAATGGGTGTAATAAAACTGGTTTTCCATTGGGAGGGGAGAGTGCCAACAATTAAAGAACGATTAAATAATCTACATATGGTAACAGATAACGAGAAGATACATGATCGTAATAAAATATGAAGGATACCATCTGGACCCGGGCACGGATTTAAATCTAAAGAATTAATGATTTCAAATAATATAAGATTTAATTTAAGTTTAAATAAAAGTGTCAATATTTCCGGAACATTTTCAATAATTGAATAATCTTAACTTGTGTGCAAAAATTGTTTTTTTGAATTCACCCTGCGGGCAGGTTTAGAGTGAGATTTTCAAAAACATTATATCATATGAAAGAAAAATATCTAAGGTTTCAATATAAAAAAAATTATTTTAATTTGTTCATTTTTCAAAAAGTTATGGCAGTTTTAAGTATTAAAATATTTTATGTTAAACAGTGATTTTTACATAAAAATTATAAGTTTCGTTAAATTATACGCCCTTTTTCCTATAGAAGAAAAGGTGTCGGGACAAATTTCATTTTTTGAACATATAGTATTTATTGTAAGTTTTAATTTGACATTTGTTTAAAGAACGCAGTATTTCCGGAACATATTCAAAAGTTAAAAAGTTCTACTTTTTATATGTATTTTTCAAGGTTTGAAAGCCCCCTGAATAAAAGAAAATTGTCCAATTTTAATAAAATGTATGTTAAATGAAAGAGGTATATATAATATATTTAGAACAAAAAAATTGTGTTTATACATACATTCAAAAAGTTATGGCAGTTTTAAGTATTAAAATATTTTATGTTAAACAGTGATTTTTACATAAAAATTATAAGTTTCGTTAAATTATACGCCCTTTTTCCTATAGAAGAAAAGGTGTCGGGACAAATTTCATTTTTTGAACATATAGTATTTATTGTAAGTTTTAATTTGACATTTGTTTAAAGAACGCAGTATTTCCGGAACATATTCAAAAGTTAAAAAGTTCTACTTTTTATATGTATTTTTCAAGGTTTGAAAGCCCCCTGAATAAAAGAAAATTGTCCAATTTTAATAAAATGTATGTTAAATGAAAGAGGTATATATAATATATTTAGAACAAAAAAATTGTGTTTATACATACATTCAAAAAGTTATAGCAGTTTAAAGTTGAAAATTTAAAATTGAAAATCGAATATTTTAATAGAAAAATAGCATTTTTTTAACTACGGCTGCCGTTTGCATGTAGAAGATAAGATGTTGGAACAAATTTTTTTTTTTCATTTTATATTGCATGACATTGTTACGTCGCTATTTAGGGGTTTAGCATAAATGTCCGTCGACAGTATTCTAAGGGACCAACGGGGGATGGCTGGCTAGGCTATATCTATCTTAGGTACTGAAGTTTCCTATTTAATTTATATTCCCTTAGAGGAACTACCAAGGGTCGCACTACAATATATATATATATAACACTTTAGGTTAACAACGATATAATTAAATATTTATTAAGCAATTGAAATATTAAATAGATAATACAACCTGCTGGACACCTAGAGATGATATAATCCAACAGGGAACTGACAGCGATACACACACACACTATAATATACGGGATAGCGAAGTTAAGTTAATATCAGACAAAGTAGTGATCGCGAAGATGGTAATAGGTCAACTGTCGTAGGGATCTCATATTATGGCACATTGGTCGTGCATTGCAAAAAGGGTTTATGTGTGCAGTCCGCCCTCCTGTTAGTATTGTTGTATGTCACTGTGTTAATTATATATATATATATATGTCTATTAA
>NW_026101225.1:0-1813 GCF_025091365.1 Daktulosphaira vitifoliae
TATGTTTAATATTCAACTTCTAGGTTAAAAATACACGATATAAAGCAAATTTTGGCTAAAATGTATCAAATAATTTTGGTTCATCTTACAATATGTACTTGAGGTTTAATATTCTTACAAATTTGTATTCATTCATGAGTATTCGAAATGATTCTATCGAAACTTTTGTACAATTGTTGGATACACATCGGTCGACCGTGCTGTCGAGAAATTGTGTTGTGATTATTTATGCTATCGTTGTGCTACACCGAGTTGTTGTTGGTCTTCTCTCTATGTCTACATTGTCACCGCCATCTTAGCGCATTTTAGTTTTAAGCTCTATGGCGTTTACGAGCCAGTAGTGTTTTGTATTCGTTTTGTTGTAAAAGTAAAATATCACCTTTGCGTTGGTCGCACCCTTGTGCGCTCAGTATTTCACCGTTTGGTCTATAAATTTTCTGAAATACAGTACCGTTCACAGCATATTGTACACGTTGGTCAGCTACTTGCGTTCGACTTCAATTGATCCTTTCAATATTCAACATTATCATCAATTAGTCGATAAGTATAACGCTTGTTGGTCTTCTTTTTAAGACTTACTCACATTTATAATTTATTATTTGTTTATATCAGCGCCATTGTGAAATTAGTATTAAGTGTCCCCCGTATCCACATGAGTGTATACAAGTTTTTATGATTCATATATAATATATTTAATTATTATATGTTTTGAAAATTCATTCTACATTCATTCATACAGTCCACTCGCCTTATACCTTTTCTTCGCCTGACTTAAAACAAAATAAAACAACGAACCCGCGCGAGTACCACCGGACGCTGCGTTCAATCAACGATAATTATCTTGAATTCCTTAAATTTTGTATACTTCTAGCTAATGTTATTTTCCCTCTTTTAGTGTTTCTTTCTGAATTTAGTTACCTTAGAATGCAATAATTCTAACGCAAAACCGAACATTATTCAGGAATGCACATTTAAGCTTTGAGTGATATTATTTTATTAACTAGTCTTGACAATAATTGAAGTTTTGAATGAAATTGTATACATTAAGCAGTCGTAGTAATTCACAATGTATTCAGAAGCCATAGAAATACAAAGAAACATTGAAAAACCATAAAAATGCATAAATAAAATTAAGAAGCCATAGAAATTCAAAACATTGAGAAACCATAAAAATGTATAAATAAAATTAAGAAGCCTTAGAAATTCAAAACATTGAGAAGCTATAGAAATGCATAAATAAAATTTCGAAGCCATAGAAATGCATAAATAAAATTAAGAAGCCATAGAAATTCAAAACATTGAGAAACCATAAAAATGTATAAATAAAATTAAGAAGCCTTAGAAATTCAAAACATTGAGAAGCTATAGAAATGCATAAATAAAATTTCGAAGCCATAGAAATGCATAAATAAAATTAAGAAGCCATAGAAATTCAAAACATTGAGAAACCATAAAAATGTATAAATAAAATTAAGATGCTTTAGAAATTCAAAACATTGAGAAGCTATAGAAATGCAAAAAATAAATAAGAAACCATAAAAATGCATAAATAAAATTAAGAAGCCATAGAAATTCAAAACATTGAGAAGCTATAGAAATGCAAAAATAAATAAGAAACCATAAAAATGCATAAATAAAATTAAGAAGCCATAGAAATTCAAAACATTAAGAAGCTATAGAAATTCAAAAAATAAATAAGAAACCATAAAAATACATAAATAAAATTAAGAAACTATAGAAATGCAAAACATTAAGAAATCATTAAATTAAAAAAATATATAAATATATAATGAATTCATGCATGTCTTGGGCA
>NW_026101226.1:0-1153 GCF_025091365.1 Daktulosphaira vitifoliae
TAATGAAATTATTTTTCCCTAGAATAGTAAAAAATAATTGTTGAGATCGGGTATTATAAGCTGGTATTTTAAAACAAATTTATTTAAGTAGCTCTGGGTAGATAATTTTATTATTTAATAGTTTGTATATAAATGTTAAATCAATAAATAGACGTCTTGATTCTAAGGTTGGGATTTGACATTTGATTGCAACATCATTGATTGATTTACCTACCATACCTATTTTGTGAGCTATCATTCGAAAGAAGCGTCTTTGAATTTTTTCTATTTTATTTTTGTGGCCGGCATGAGTTGGGTTCCAAATAATAGAGCCGAATTCAAGTGTAGATCTAACAAGAGCTGTGTATAAGGTAATTAAACAATTGGGGTCGATAAATTCAGAGCAATTTCTCTTTATAAATCCTAAATTCCGAATAGCTTTATTATATATTATGTTAATGTGTTCAGAAAAATTTAGATCATCTGACAGTATTACACCTAAATCTCGAATATGGGAAACTTTTTGTTTTTATAGTCAGAAGGTATTCTTACTTTGCGACGAAAAATTGAAATAAATGAGCATTTAGAACTATTTATCTCTAAGCCATTTAATGAACACCATTGAAATAGACTATTCAAGTCAATTTGTAAATGATTTATGTCATCTATAGAATTAATAGTGGTATATAATTTTAAATCATCTGCAAATAATAAGAACTTACAATATTTAAATATTGGGAAAATATCGTTTATAAAAATCAAAAATAACAAGGGAGACAAATGACCCCCTTGGGGTACTCCAGATGATACAATAAATTCATTGGAAATTTTATTATTAATTTTTACCNAGAGACAAATGACCCCATTGGGGTTCTCTAGATGATACAATAAATTCATTGGAAATTTTATTATTAATTTTTACCATTTGAGTTCGATCAGTAAGATAAGAAGATAGCCATGATAAAATTGGATCACCAAAGCCAAAGTCGGATAGTTTTTTGATAAGAATTGAGTGGTCAACCGTATCAAATGCTTTTTTTATATCTGTATATATTACGTCTACTTGTCCACCAGAGCCAACTGTGTTAGCTAAAAAGTTGAAAAATGTTAATAAATTTGTATCAATTGATTTATTTTTGCGAAATCCATGTTGTTCATTTATTAAAGTGTTTTT
>NW_026101226.1:1204-1813 GCF_025091365.1 Daktulosphaira vitifoliae
TTTTTTTTTTTTTGTGTGTGTGTGTCTGTTACCACTTTTTCTCAGCTCTCACCGAACCAATTTCTTTCAATGATACGTCAAAAGATCATAAATAGTATCTAGTCGAAGACATTACCCTCAAAAATTGAAAAAATTTCCCTCGTTCCCCGTAAATGAGGGAAACCTCCAAAAATATTACTAATTTAAAAATCGCTAATTTTCAAATTTTTTTTTACTTAAAAGTGCCATAACTTTTTTAAAAATAAACAAATCAATATAATTTTTTTTTATAGATGCTTGATGTCTTTACTTATCATTTGGTATATTTTTTTATAAATCTGACCCTTTACCTTCCCATAGGGGGGGGATTTAAAATGACAACTTTTTCACAAAAAATTAATTTTTTCAATTTGACTTTTGAAAATGTCTGACACTTTTATATATATCTTAAATAAAAGCTAAAGTAATGTACTTTATTATGGAAAAAAAAAATTTTGTATTTTACATTATTAACTTTATTANAAAAAAAAAATTTTGTATTTTACATTATTAACTTTATTATGCTATAACTTTTTGAAAAATGTATGGATCAATACAATTTTTTCATGAGAAATAATATTTTTTAATAAT
>NW_026101227.1:0-1813 GCF_025091365.1 Daktulosphaira vitifoliae
AATATAATTCTTTTTTATATAGATGCATAATATCATTAACTTTCATTTGGTATATTTTTTTCATAAATTTAACCCTTAACCAACCCACAGGAAGGGTTTCAAAATGGTATCTTTTTTACAAAAAATTAACTTTTGAAAATGTTCCGGAAAGACTGACACTTTTATATATACCTTAAATTAAAGCTAATGTAATATACTTTAATTTGAAAAAAAAAAATTTNCTTAAATTAAAGCTAATGTAATATACTTTAATTTGAAAAAAAAAAATTTGACCTCTGGACTTGTCTTCATGGTGAAAATGACTACCGTATGCAAAAATTGCTATTTTTGTGAACAAATTCTTGATATTATATTTTACATTTTTTAACATTATGTTGCTATAACTTTTTAAAAAATGCATGAATCAACTTTATTCTTTAATGATATATACTTTATATATGGTCTTCATGGTGAAAATGGCTACCGAATGCTAATTTGTGTGAAAATTTTCGATTTTGTATTTTCGATTTTTAACATTATTATGCTATAACTTTTTGAAAAATGTATGGATCATTACAATTTTTTTATGAGAAGTAGTATTTATATAGATCTTTNTTCCGGAAAGACTGGCACTTTTATATATATCATAAATTAAAGCTTATGTAATATAATTTATTAAAAAAAAAAATTTGACCTCTGGTATAGTCTTTATAGTGAAAATAGACATCAAAGTTAAAGAAGAACGTACGATTTCCGTGAAAAATTTCTCGATTTTATATGTTATATTATTAAATTTATATTGTTATAACTTTCGGAGAAATGTATGGATCAATATTATTATTTTTTTATAAATAATTTTTCTATACCCCTTTCATCTGACACTTTTTTTATAAATCAGATAATATCCCTTTATACAAGGGGAGTCAAAACTTTAAACATGCTTATTGAAACTAGGACTAATTTTTGAAATTCTTCCAGAAATAATGACACTTTTATATATATCTTAAATTAAAGCTTATGTAATATAATTTAATAAAAAAAAAAAATTTGACTTCTGGATTTGTCTTAATGGTGAAAATAACTACCGTATTCAAAAATATGATATTATTGTGTTAAAGTTCTGGGTTTTGTATTTTATTTTAATTTAAAATACCTGACAAGTGGAGTACACTGATTTTTATAAATATTATACAAATCAAATTGATATAGCATAGAAAGTTAAACTTATTTAAATTTTTTTGCTTTTTTAAGTCGTGAAAATAATTTTGAAATTTGAACTAACTTAAATAGCTAATTTTTTCAGCCGACATTAGCGACGTACGGTTGCTGAGTCAGTTAAACTTGTGTTTTATGAGCTTGAAGTACAAGGAGCCAACCAGCGTATGGCAAGGAGAGTTTTTGCATTTTTTCTTAATTCTTAAAAAGAATTAATTCTAACTTAAAAAGTTGGAATAAATTTCAACTGCTTTGATTTTTATATCATTTAGATTCAATAGATTCATATAGATTGTATAATTATGATACATATATAAAAAAATTAACGTGTTATGAATTATAAAACTATGGTTACTACCTTTTTGGCTAGTTTTTCTTTAAAAGATTTTTTTGGTTCTGAAAATTATAGAATGAAATCTCAAAATTATATAAATTATTATTTTTTTGTTTTCTTGGTTATAAATTTTAATGTAATATCTTACNGAATTTTATTATTTTCTTTGTTTTCTTGGTTATACATTTTGATGTAATAACTTACACACTTATATTTTTTAGAAATTTCTTATTTTATTTGAATATTTTAAAATACATGATAACAGTTTTGTAAATATTAACAAAG
>NW_026101228.1:0-1811 GCF_025091365.1 Daktulosphaira vitifoliae
AATAGCGTTTTAAACGAGTATAAAACACCAAATATTTAAAAATTAACATTGATCTTATGGGACGTTTTAATGTTTTAAACTATTTACTTATGTTTTAAACAAGTTTTTTTTAAAACATTTTAAAACGACCATCAACTTAACGGTCGAAAAATTGACGTAAGACGAATAGTTGCGATAATACACCTTTGAGTATGTTTTCAAAGCATTTACTCTAATAAAAATGATAAGTTTTGATTGAATACTTATAATTATATTATATTAAACAGAATTGTAAAAAAAAAAAATGTGTTCAGAATTTACCAAATTAAATATAAATATTGTTGAGGTCTATAAAATAATTATACAGTTCCATCGACTTGCCGGCGGAACTAGTGAGGGCTGGTACAAATTTTATTTTAACCGCTGTAATAAATTTTAAGAATGGTTGTCATTTGTTTGTCAGTAGGTCATTTACAAACCTACTGGCAATCATTTTCTCAGATACTATTGAAAATTTTTAATTTTGTAAAGAGAAAAATTATTTGGTTTACAAAATTACAATATTATGTATTCCATAATTTTTTTTTTTTCATCCCTTCTAAAAAAACCTTAAATTTAATTTTTACAATCTACAATGGTACAACATTATGGCTTCACAGCGAAAGCAGTGTGGTGAAATACTTAACAGCCAATAATAAATTTAAAAGTAAGACTGTTTTTATTTTTAGTTTCGATGCGAAAGTGAAAAGGTATTAAATCTTTTAATTTAATATACCGTACAAAGGGAAAGCTATAGTAATAGGGTCGCCCATTTTCATAAATGTAATCTACATGAATATGAAGTTAAATTTATTTTGAATTTTTTGCGAATGTCTCATTCGAATGTCATTCGCGAATGCGAATGTTATAATTATAATTGTCTACTTCTACTATAACTTTATGTCAAATAATATACTCATATAGAAGGAGGAGGTAAGTACCTCCAACTAAACCATACCTATTACAAAAAAAAAAGTAAATTTAATTGTTAATTATAAATATTTTTAGAGAGGAATTTTGAAAATTTTAATATTCGTCCAAAAAGTATATACAACGGAAGAGGCTACTCATTTCATAAAAATTATTTTAGATACCAATGGCTTATGATAAATTATAATTTCAAAATATAACTGAAATTATAATGAATTGACGAGAGTTAGAATAATCGAACTTTTTTTAGCTTCGATGCAAAGCTGAGAAGGTATAAATTTTTCATTTATTATTGTGATGATATCACACTATTACAAATTAGAAAAGTAATTAAAAATTCCAACTAAAAGTGTGGTTTAGATTTAATTTAAGCAAATTTTTGTCTCAATTATACAATATATGTTTTATTTTCTTATTAAAGTAAGATTATGAGGACGTGTAGTTAATTTATCAAGTTATCAGTGGGATATTGTAGTGATTGTTACTCATTTTTATTATTTTACAATGTTTAATGTTTTCACGTCATGTATATTATGTACTATACTCGCTATATATAATAAAGTCATGGCTAATGATAGTTTTATCGATATTATGAATACACGTGGTAAAATTAAATCGATACTTTGTGTTTCATTGAATAATTATCCGATGAATGCTTTAAAACTAAGATTGTGATGTACTGTTTAAAGGTATGAAAATTTATATAGTTGATTTTAATAATGCTTCAGTATAATATGCTGTATTATTGACNGTCGCGGTCGCATCGCGACTCCAGCTTTACAACTGGATGGCGATCGCGGCGCTTTCCCTTTACGTCCGGCAGGTCGCGCCATACGGAGTGGCCGACGGACGGCTAGAACCGG
>NW_026101229.1:0-1810 GCF_025091365.1 Daktulosphaira vitifoliae
AACAATTATTATTATTTTTTATTTCCATGCACTTAATAGAGACGATAAATTAAAAACGAGCGTATATACAAATTTTATTTAGCGTATACCCTTAAAATACTAATCTTCTTATAGGTATACGCTTAAATTGGAAAATAGGGATCCGGGTATACGCCGTATACCCGTGTATACTCTCCAATATACCCTTGAATATGACTATAATCATTATGAACTCGATTATGTTTTGACGATTCTTATGAATTATTAGGTTAAGTCATGTACGTCTCACAGTCGCTCACAGACTTACCACGAGGACGAGTTACCAACACGTCTTGTTCACTTCAAGACAGCAGGCGCACAAATTTATCCGCCTGCAACGCGGGAAAACAGCATCGTAAATAGGTGGATTAACGAATACCCAGTTCGTTTAAGGCACCAATCCCGAAAATTGCTGAAAAAACAATTATTTATTTTCGGCCGTGAACGGGATTAGAACCCACGACCTGTGAATCCAGGGATCGACGTCAGCGAGCACCCGTTTCTTAGCCCGCTCAGCCAACACGCATTTCAAGTGGTGGGATATACAGTAATAAGCCACTTGCTCTTAGTCCAAAGGAGAGTTACAAACAAACAAACATACAAGTGAAGCTAATAAAAGCGTGTTAAAAACCGTTATTTTGTAGATTTTATAAGTTTTACGTTTAGACAATATAGTATTAATAGGAAAAAATAACAAGGAAATTAATCAAAGGCTAGAGATGTAGGTTGATGTGTTAAAGGAAAGGGATTAAGAATAAGTTGGAGTAAGACAGAGTAAATAATAGAGTACTAGTTTGTCAAAGTAGAACACGAGGTAGGTGAAATGAGAAGATTAGTGAGGCAGATGATGTGGGAGGGTGTCGAGTGGAAGTTTAGGATAAAAGTGGCCGACCCTAAATAGTCGGGCGAGGTAAAAGAAGAAGATACATTTAGAAATAACAAATAATCGAGTATTTCTAAAACAGATTAAAATACGCATACTTGAAAAATTGAAACAGTTATTTATCACCACAGTTAAACTACACAGTAAATTTTTTTTTTATATAAAGACTTATACTTATTTGCACATGTATAAAAGATATTATGTATATTATGATTGTGTGATAAACATGTATACAATTTTTGTAGTATGACTCTACAAAAATTAAAATTACAAACAAAACTGCAACTTTCTGAAATAAGTTGCAATACATGTTATGTGGGTTAAGAATGAGAATGTTTCCCCAAAACAATTTGTTTACTTATTTAATAATGTAAACAAGAGTAAGAAAAAAAATTTCTGAAGTTTTATTTTAATAAAATTAATTTTCGGTTTTCATAAACTTATTGTTCATAAAACAATAAGGAGTACATTAAATGATAGTAAAATTATGTCGGGGAACGATGATATTGAATAAGTTAAATGAAATATTCTAATCAAATTTTATAATTTATCTTAATAGTTTATTGCATAAGAGACTGTCGGCCTTGTTGATAGTATACATAATAGTGGTATAAAAGGTTTTGTTAGTTATGGTGAAAAAATTCATGTTTTTATTTACCCACTACTTATTGAATATTCTCTTCAGTTAGTTCACTTTCATTGCTTAAACATGTCGAAACGTGCGTTTACTCTAAAGGAAAAACTGAAAATAATTGTTGATATAGAGCAGGGTCTATCCCAAGCCCAAGTATGTGTTCTTATGGGCTTGAAAAAGCAAACAGTTTCTAATATTTAGAAAAATCGTAAGAAAATTAAAAATGATTGTAAAACTAATGAACAAAAAAAGAGAATGCGGTTACCATCAAAACC
>NW_026101230.1:0-1809 GCF_025091365.1 Daktulosphaira vitifoliae
AAAGGTATTTATAACTCAATTTTTAGTCTACATATTGAATTACATTTGACAGTTATTATAACACACGATTTTTTAATAAAATTTACGATCAAATTAGTTTTAGTGGATAATGGAAAAGTCAAATAATAAATCTCATCGTCTTAAATTACGCCAAAATAAACATTATTGGACAAAAGCTTCCTTTATTAGAATCTGTTTTAGCTCATTTTGTGTACTTTCAAGAGTGGCCGAAAAATCAAATATTTTTAAGTCATAATTTTTATTTAAAGCAATTATTACAGGTGTGATCGTAAACTAATACTTCCATAAGACTTAAATCAAAATCGTTTCTCAAATAAAATTTGTCTGTATGTACAATTTTTTTCTACTTATAATGTAAATAAATATCAGCCAAACTGCATACATTTTTTTTTTATTTTTATCCTACTTGTAACCTACTAAAAATATACCATATAATATTGCTAATTATGTTATTCACGGTATAAATTTTCGACTTAAAATTTTGAATCGAAAAAATTGGTATTATATAAAAAAATTATTTTATTACAACAATTTAAATATACTAATCATAATATTTGACAAAAATTTGAATAACAGAGGACGTTTTTTTGTTTTTTGAACGTGTTATTCAAACACAAAGAGCAACTAGTAAAATTTGTTTTAAAAATTTCAAATTTTCATAGAATATCTGTTTTCATGTATATAATAAAGTTAAAATGGTTCTCATTAAAATTTCCATTATCGTCTCTTTATAATCAATCCTATTACCCTTTAAATGATGACGGATCGATAGTATTGACCGATCATCATTTTCATTACTAAATAATTTCCTGATTTATAAAAGCTATTAAAATATGTATCTTTAATTTGTAATTAACAACAAATCAAGAATATACTATGTAATAGTTACATAGTAACTAAAAAAAATCAAAATATTTTTTTTAATTATGTATTTATTTAGGAAGTAATTGAGTAATTACGATAAACTCTTTCTCCACTGTCACCCTCCACATTTAGTAAAAAATCAATTGTATTCGCCTAATCAATACACAAACAAAATTTACATTTAGTTAATTAAATATATACGTTTTTGTGCGTGTAATAGTGTGTTTATGTTATTCTCAGTGTAATTATTTTAAATATGATAAAAGGTTTTTGTATTTTTTTTATAACTATTGTGTTACGACATTTAATTATATTTATTTAATAAAACAATTCTGTATATTGTATTAAAAGACGTAAATAAATATATTTTAATTTTCAATCTGTTTTACTGTCACGTTTTATAATTTCCCTATCTGTTAAAGATGTTTCTATATCTAACAATCTATAAATGTTATCTAACAATAATTTTTCTTAAAAAAAAATCTTAAAAATATTTTTAATAATAATTAATTTAAAGGTTTTTTTGAAGTTTTAATAATTAAAATCCTCTAAATTAATTATTATTGGAAATATTTTCAAGATTTTTAATTATTATTCTTTAGGCCGTTAGTATACTTCTTTTTAAGTAATATGAATCACGAAATACAATTTAATAAACAAGTATGACAAATAAATGTTGTTTTGAAAAATAATTTGCATTTTCTGTAGAAAACACTACGAATTAGACTAAAAAGCATAAAGCAAACAAAAATGTACAAAACTTTTTTTCTCTGTATAGAAAGAATAAAATGTAAAGAAAATATACGTAGTTTATAAATTATCAATAATACAAACTAAGGAATGTGAAAGATTCATTAAATTTTATTTTAATTGTTAATAAGGTTTTGTTTTCAGTAGTTTTTGGCAATATAAAGTAATGACTGG
>NW_026101231.1:0-1809 GCF_025091365.1 Daktulosphaira vitifoliae
AATTAGATACAAATTGTATTTGTTTGACAATCCGTTAATCAAAATCGCTCTAGAAGGACTGGAGTACTCGTGTAGACAAATAAATTTATACCACAAAACTAGACTAACGTAAGCTCAAAAATAATGATTTTTCAGGTTATTAAATTTTTGTATGTGTAATTAAATTTTACATCGATTTATATCAATAGAATTTTATAAGATGACTCTTTCCATATTTTATCAGAGTTATAAAAGTTCTAATTTAAGTTTGCGCCAAACAAACGTAACTCGACATAATTCATTCAAAATATAAATTGATGGTAAATAAACTAATGGTTAATATATCAACGATTTATTATCAAATTTGTAGTTAATGTAAACCAACAAAATTAGCACGCTAACTTTTATTTTAATATCTGTAGCAATTCAAAGAAACTACATTTTTGTTTTTATATAATCCTGAAATTGT
Organism: Daktulosphaira vitifoliae; assembly: GCF_025091365.1. Classification (NCBI taxonomy): domain Eukaryota; kingdom Metazoa; phylum Arthropoda; class Insecta; order Hemiptera; family Phylloxeridae; genus Daktulosphaira; species Daktulosphaira vitifoliae. The sequence continues at coordinate 449 of NW_026101231.1, forward strand.
TTAAATGTGACTTGTGTTAGTTTAGCTTGGATGAATCGAAATATTTTTTTAAACACAAAATAGTAAAACAAGTACCTCTGCTGTATATCGAGACCAAAAATAAAATTAAGAATTTTTATGTAAAAGTAGTAAAATACGGCAACATTTTTATAAACTAGTATGTCACTCACATAGGATTTAATTTAACATATGTTTAAATGAACATTTAAAAAACTTATGAAAAGTTAACTATCTAAGTAAATGTATGGACATATATGTAAATATTTTTGCTCCTTCCTTGTAAGTAGAAAATTATTAATAATTAAATCTGATTTAAATCAGATTAGATTAAAAATCAGTTATTGTATAAAAATTTTTAAATAAGATGTACATAAAAAAAAATATTTGAATTACGAATATCTTTAACTAATGGTAAAAGTTCATCGCTGCATTTACATTTTTAATAATGAAGAATTAATTTTAACAATACAAATATCATAACTTTGTATATTATAAAACACTAAGAGTATGCTCATAAATAATAGATTTTATAGCTATTAAATAGATTAGATTAAAATAAATTTGAATAATTTAATTAATTTTAGCAAACATTACATCAAAACTAATCATTAAAATTTTCAATAATATTTCATAATTTACATAAAATTGAAATGGATTTATATCGCTTAAATAAAAATCTATATATAACATTTATAAATTCTCTGTAGCGAATAGTCTTATAATTTATAATAAAAAAAATTGTCTTATATTGATAACTTATAAATATAAGACACTTTTTTGGTTTTTATTATTTTTAACAAAACTTAGCTTTGTAACTATCTTTAATGCAAGTATTTAAACGTTGACTAAACATACACTGTTTTTACTGATAGATATTCATTATTGTAGACAAAGAATTTTAACGAATATTGTTATCACTAAACAAATATTAAACTGTTTGCTGGATGTATAGATAAAAAGGGCACAATATGTAATAAGTATATTAATGATAATATATACATGCCTAATGATGAGAATATTTTTGAAATTATTCTGATCTTAACTTAGCATTATTTCATACTAATAGAAAATATTTATGACTAAAAAAGTTCATTTTTATTTAACTAATCAACTAAATTTTTTTTAGAGCTACTTTTCTTTTTTTAAAGAATACAAAACATATTAATAGTTTTAGTTAATACCTAAAATGTTATAAGGCTGTCATAATATATAAAATACTGTACTCATAATGTTGAGCGCTGTACGTTAGCATATCGACTAAACAAATGGAAAATTATAGACAGCATCAAAAAAAAAAGTATCTAATTTTTTATAGTACATCGAATTTTTTAAAGTGCATGCATAGTAAATTTGCTTTATTT
>NW_026101232.1:0-1808 GCF_025091365.1 Daktulosphaira vitifoliae
TGTCTTCATGGTAAAAATGACTACCGTATTCAAAAATATATTATTTTTGTGTTAAAATTTGGGTTTTGTATTTTATTTTATTTTAAAATACCTGTCAAGGGGAGTACAGATTTTTATAAATATTATATAAAAAAAAATTGATTTAGCATAAAAAGTTAAACTTGTATAAATTTTTTTGCTTTTTGGAGTCGAGAAAAATAATTTTGATATTTAATTTAGCTTACATAGCCAATTTTTTCAAAGAACGTTAGTGATGTACGGTTGTCGAGTTATTAAAATTTGTGTTTTACAAGCTTGGGGTACGAGGTTCCACCCCACGATGGCAATGAATTTTTTTGCATTTTTTCTTAATTCTTTTTAAGTTAGAATAAATTTTCAACTCGTTTGATTTTTATCTCATTTAAATTCAATAACTTCAATAAAGATCAAGGATCCCATCCCTTTAGGCGCCCTATGAGAGAAGAAATTTCTTATTCATATTAAAATTATTTTATTATATTTTAGATTTTAGCTTCGATACAAATCTGTGTTTTTATTTTTTTGGGACTATGATTTATTTTCTCTGCTCTAACTTGAACTATATTTTTCAAGGATACGTCAAATAATTACAATTAGTTGAAGATATTACCCTCAAAAATTGAAAAAAAATTCTAATTTATCAATTAAACAGTTACTTATCCCATGTTCTCCATATATACAATTAAAATCATTCATTTCTAATGTTTTCAAAGTATTTATTGACGAATCAAGTTTGATATGATAGGTTTCAACTACAAAATAAAATCATTTTACTTTGTAATTTAATAATTTTTTTACTCTATTTGTGTGTGCTACTACTAGGCTATAATATTCAACATTTTTTGGTAACATGTTTTAATCTTTTTAACAACTTTGTTTTGATTGGTTCATTTAGTTAAAGGAAGTCATTAAAATTAATTAAGTTCTGAATATTTCAATTGCAGAATCTTTTCATACACCAAAAGTTACTAGGAAATTATTTTTATTTCTTCTATTTAAGTGTTTTATTACGATAAAAATGCAATAAAATATTGATCTATTCTGATAAATTTACAATAAATAGTATTTATAAAACTTCCTAACTGCATATTAGTCTTAACGATACAATTTTTTTAATTCTCATAAAATTTTCTATTTAATCAAACTTGCCAATTAGGCTAAAAGTTATGGCAAAATAAATAATTTTTTTTTATTATAAACATTCACAAAAATGAACTTTAAACGATTAAAAAAATAGGTTAAATATGTCATTTTCCTTATTTTTATCATATTAATAATCAAAATCAGTATTAATTTAAAACAATTTTTTTTTGTTCTTAATTATATTTTAGCTTCGATGCGAAGCTGAGAAGGAATTGGTTTTATTAAGATGTGTTTATTTTTTTTTTTTTGTGTCTGTTACTAATTTTTCTCAGCTCTTATCGAACCGATTTCTTTCAATGATACGTCAAAAGATCACAAATCGTATCTAGTCGAAGACATTATCCTCAAAAATTGAAAAAAAATCCCTCATTCCCCGTAAATGGGGGAAACCTCCAAAAAAATTACAAATTTAAAAATCGCTAATTTTTTCAATTTTTTTTGCTTAAAAGTGCCATAACTTTTTTAAAAATGAACATATCAATAATATTCTTTTATATATAGATGCATGATATCATTACCTNGCTTAAAAGTGCCATAACTTTTTTAAAAATGAACATATCAATAATATTCTTTTATATATAGATGCATGATATCATTACCTTTCATTTGGTATATTTTTTATTTATATTTAACCCTTTACCTGCCCA
>NW_026101233.1:0-1807 GCF_025091365.1 Daktulosphaira vitifoliae
CTATTTCAAAAAGTATAAAATATTTTTTAATTTCATTATATATTTTTAGTGTATTTAATTTTAACATAATGTAATATTAATGGTAAATTATTGGAAGGTATATTATTTTAATAAGAAATACAATTTTTTTACCTTAAACAGAAAATAAAAATTTAAGTTTGCTTTTCTAAAAAGTATAAATAGTTAATACGTTAAATAGTAGTCCTTCAAAATATAAGTGATGTAGATACTTTTGTGTTTATGCTCTTTTTGTATGACTACATTAGTCTTAAAATGAAAAGTTTCTTGATATTTTAAAAACCAGTGAAACTTAATAAAAAAAAAAAACTGTTGGTATTTAATTTATTTAGTAATTTTATTAGTATAGCAAATAAAGTATCTAGTAACATTTGTAGAATGTTTGTTTAGTGTAACAAATACTGTGTAAGATACTTGTATTATTAATCACTTCTTTAGACGTTAAAATTTTATTTCATAAACAACACAACTTTTTCAATAAAGCGTAAATTTATATAAATTAAAATGTTTATAATGTTTTACATGGTCAGAATTATATTTCATTAAATAACAAATAATTACATATTTTAAATATCACGGAATATGTAACCCTAAGGGATTTTACAAGTCTTCCGGTCATTATGAGATATTGGAATTCTTTTATGTCTATATTTTAAAAGCCTCTGGGGACCAAAATGAGAATCGAACTTGAGGGCTGTATATGTATATAGTATTCTTTAACGGAAATATTTAACAAGGATAAGTAAATTTTATATGATCAATTTATATATATATGTAATATTGATAAATAGTTAAAAATTCCTTAAAAAAAAGAAACGGAAAATTCTATCAATAAACAATATATAACAAATGAAGTTGACCGTAAAAATATGAAACTCTAATTTACAGATTTACAGATAATCTAGTGTTATGTATCAAATTTTACCATCTTTATGTGTTATCTGTATCTTAGAGGTCGTCAATTAGTTTGATGTTATATATTTGTGCAACTTCATTAATTCATTTCACATAAAATGAATATTTATTCACGAAACTAAGCAAAGCCCTAAAATTTTTTACAATTTTTAACCGTTTTAATTCATTGAATTGATAATACATTAATATAATGACTATTATTCTAATATTGTTTATCAACACTGTTATTAATTACAATACTTAAAATTTACTGTGAATAAATACACATTTACGAATTTTAAATATTTGTTTATCAATTGAGCTATTATTTAATGAGTAGAAAAACATCTTAAGCAAATTGTTCACATGTTATAATTTAATGCAGTTTCTGGGAAATCTCAATGTGCTAACTTGTCTTTACTGTCTTCCATATAAGATACACAATACAAAAATTTGTACACAGATATATTAATAAAAATTACTTTTACTTATTGTACAAATATTAACGCCTATTTAAACCAGTAATTCTCTTGTATTTATTTAAATGTTATTAAATTTTATATTTTTCCACTAAAAGTACCTCACATAAAATATGGCCCCATGAGTTAACCAGAACGTGATAAATGTGTCTCTTGACTCCTAGTAACAACATTATAATAGTATTCTCAACCTATTTTGTGTCTTAAAATGATCNGCATTATAATAGTATTCTCAACCTATTTTGTGTCTTAAAATGATCCAACATACTGTACATTACAATACATTTTTACACCTTATCTCTAGTAAAATATATTTTTTTAATAAAGTAAATTATACTCTTTCTTTAGAAAAGAACAAAAAATATAACTCAGAAGAATTTTGATACTCTCAGAATATTACTCTTAACCTTAAAAAC
>NW_026101234.1:0-1805 GCF_025091365.1 Daktulosphaira vitifoliae
CCAAATGTTTCCCATATTGACCATGCCTTACCCAAAATTGTGCATGGCAATACAAATAAACATACAAACACCCATCGATAATTAAATAAAAAGTTTTCCAAAAAAATTTCAATATCCATAATAACACCTTTTAAACCAACTATTTAAAAAAAAAATCTTTTAAAATATCTGTAAAGTTTTCTGATCGTAATTTTTAAACGAATATTTTAACTTTAAAACTTTCCTTAAATCTACAAATCACTAACAGACTACCTAACAGTTATCATTCTCAGACAACAATTCAAGTATTACACTAAAACTCTTATTGAATCAGATTGAAAATATCGAACAATAACTATCGAAGTACTCGATAGTTATTCAATGACTATTCACATACTTAAGAAAATTTTCGATTATTCTATTTGAAGACTTTGATAAAATATTCAACAAGTAGAAAAAAAAATTATTTAAATAGTACACATTTCATAATAAAAGGTTTCAATAATAATTTGATCATTCCACAGTAATTAACTTATTCCAAAGTGTTAATCACTAATTCTGATACAGATTAAGTTCCTATCAGTAGAGTAGATATTGAATAGTTTGAGTTATAACTTATAACAGCTATTTGAATGTCATTGAATACTATCAATAAAGTCAAGTAGATATAATACATTATATACATTAAGTTCCATGGTATAAATATTCAGACAGATTTAACACTATCTTTTTGGTTTTTTTCTAACATTTTAAAGATGTTTGGTATTATTAACTCAATATTTTAAACTATATTTTCAACTGTATCGTAAGTACATTTAAATTTAAAACTATATATAATTAATTTTTGTTTTTATCATATAAATTTGAATACTTGTATTATAAATCATTCAATAAAAAATTCAGTTAACAATAGTGCAACTAGTGAGAAAGTTGGCAAAGTGATACTTGGGAACTCCTGAGGCATTTTTCTAATTTTTAGCATTGTATTGCTTTTATTATGTTTTTATCTCTGTTGCCTTGTGTATACAGTTTTTACTGGACCACTACTGCTCAATTATACGCCAAAGAACCTAAAAGTATCGACTCTATACTAATTTTTTAAAGGAGGTCGAAGTGTCATATAAATAACTCTTTTTAAAAACTAAAAACTGTAAATCAAAACAGACTGACCATTATAATTCACTGGAGGCTATCGTAAATGGTGTCACATCAACACCGTCACGAAAATTGCGAAATAATATTTATTTGCACAATCCAAATTATTTTTTATTATTATTACTTATTATTAAAAAATAAGTATTTACATATTAAAAAATAATTAAGAACAAAAAAAAATTGTTTAAAATTAAAACTGATTTTGATTATTAATATGTTAAACATAAAGAAAATGACATATTTAACATAGTTCAAATTTCAAAGTTATTCTTCTCAATTCAAGAGAAGCAAACAAATTTAAATAAGTTTAACTTCATAGTTTATGTCAATTAGATTTATGTAATATTTATGAAATTCAGTGTACTCACCTTGTAAAGTATTTTAAAATAAATTAAAATACAAAAATAGTAAAAAAATTGTCGCGGTCGCATCGCATTTCCAGTGTTACCGACGGATGGCGATCGCGGCGCTCCCTCTTCGCGTCCGACAGAGTGCGCTTTGCACGGTGACCAACGGGCGGTATGAACCGGTTGCTCGGGCGCTGGACAAGAAAAAATGACACAGACTGATATTTCAATTATCGTTTTTTGATCTGACACGTCGACCTTTACTAAGGAACGGAAGATATCTTTTATTAATTTACTTAACTGTGTAATTAAGATTATTGTTTC
>NW_026101235.1:0-1804 GCF_025091365.1 Daktulosphaira vitifoliae
TTAGCCTTTTGGTTTTTTTAAAATAATAATTATATAAAAATATTTTTTAATTTTATGTATTCCTCGATTTATTAGTCATTAAGTATTTTTTTTAATTTATACCTTTTATCTTATAAGGGTTTCAGCCTAATGTTTTTAAATAACAGTACACATATTTATAAATCTGTATGTTAGATCATTCTCTATTATATAAAGTAGTTATAACTAGTTCATATAATAGAAAATGATCCAACTAAGATAGATAATGACAAATGGAAAACAAACTTTTAACCAATATTTCAAAAAGTTACGAATATTTTTATGCTTAGGTGAGAGAATTAGCGCGATAGAGCGATGCGTAATGATAAAAATAACACAGCCCACATCTCAACTCTAATGTATATATAAAAATCTTAACAAAATTTTTTCGTAAGGTGTTATAGACCAGTAATTTTCTCTGTTTGGATCATTTTATATTTAGTCAACTAGTTTATGTGTGTTCCAATTTAAAAATATATATTTGGTATCCCTATATGTTGTTAGAGATGATGATAAAGAGTAATTTATAACTGATAAATCGATAAATATGTGAAACTAAAATTACCATACTAAATAGATTTAACTGTATCACAAGCATCTGTAAAACATATTTCAAGTACAGTACATAAATTTAAGTAAATTCCAACTAGAGATCACTTGATGTATCAGATATTTTTTGTTTAACACATAGGTAAGCTCTAGTGCGATACATAACACACTATAGCTTTATTAGTTATAATGAAGGAGACAGACAAAAAAGCAATCACATTTCTCGCCGTCGTCGCCGAAGAATGTATAAATCTTAAAAACCAAACACAATGGACGCTGGTAATAAAAATAGGAAAAAATTGCAAAAACACGACGTTAGTTGTTTTTTGTTTGTGTGCTATGTTGTGCCGCCCGTGAATGTGTCATTAGCGTTGTAAATTTATGTTATCTGGTAGCATAATGGGGTTCATAATTTTTTGCTCCGTTTAACCCAGATAGGTTACCAATCCAATACATTGCGCGAATAAAAAAAACACATACACCACACTGGAAAAATAAATAAATAATAATAGCGCATAAATTATCGAATCCAGTGCTGTGGAAGCGTATCTCAACAATAGTATATACGAACGATTAATTTTTTCCCCTTATCCTGCCCAGGATTTCTTCGCGTTCATGATTATATATTTATACACAGTTATGTGTATTATTTTCACGGCATTATAAATATAAACATAGAAATAATATTTAGGAGATGGTTTTTTTTCAAATCCGTAATCACCCTTTGATGTTTTTCAATGTAATAATTTGATGTGTATCGTTTCTCATAACATCCATTGATGATATTGAATAAGTTTAAAGTATTTTTCTCTAGTCTTGACCTCTCTGAAAATTTTATCTGAGTTAATGCTACAATATGAATGAACTTGAACGTAACCCTTTTGAATAAATAATATTTAACAATACGTACGAAAAACTTCTAATTAAAATGTTTTTGGAAAGTCAACAGATCTGCAATTCTTTAGAAAATCACCAATCATATTTTCTATCTATTAAATTATGTTTAACCATTTATCACATTTTATAACATTTAGCAGACGCCATGAGAGATAATTGTTTTAATATTTTTCCAGAATCCATTAAACGATTGTATGCCTAGACATTTTATAGTTACTGTTATTTTGAAAAAAAAAAAAAAGAAAGAAAACTAAGCTATCTTTTAATGAAATTCAGCTTGAGCACAAACACTAAGCGTTTCATACATTTTTTTTACCCTTTTATTCTGTTTTTTAATATC
>NW_026101236.1:0-1804 GCF_025091365.1 Daktulosphaira vitifoliae
TAAATCAAATCAATTTAACGTTAGAAGACTAATTTTATAATATAAGTATTAATTAGATTATTAAAATTAGTTACCATTGAAAGTGTACTAATAATCTTAATTTATTTTATGTTATGTTCTTCTAAATGATTATTTTTTAAAATAAATTATATACACAGGGTGTCCCATAATGTTCTAACAAATCCATATACAGTTCTTATGACAAATTGTCAAAATATCAATAAAGAAAAAAAAACTAATAGAAAAATTACTAATCCATAAAAAATAAGTTCAATTTTTAATTATTTTAAATCTTGGGAACAAATATTGTAAGTAAATTTAATGCTATTATATAAATGTAATATAAATTTATATTATTACTGAAAAGCTATGAATGTTGAATTGAATATTAGTTTGTATGCTGTATAAATATGTATAATGTATGAGTTAATTTTATTTATACAATATATAAATAATGGTAATAATTTATCAAAATACATTCCAGTGAATAATGATAATAATTATATCTAATTTTATAACCTTCAAATGTATCATTATAAGGACTGTTAATTCAAAATAAATTAGATATAAGTCTAACTGTTATTTATAAGCACAAACAATTAACATATTTTGTGAAACAAATATTATACTTATAAATTGTTTTATGTTTGACATATTTCAATAAAATTAGTTATTGTGATGTTGTTTTTGATATTAACTGAAGAAGTCAAATAAATATGTTTAACCAGGGCCTATTAGTTAAATAATTAAAAATTATTTATTTATATAAATATTTTTATATTTATATCTCAAGGATGATTTTAGTATGGGTTATTGATAATTTAAGGATGTTAAAACTTAGAATCTATTTTATAAGATCAATTAAAGATTTTTAGTTTGAAACCTGAACTGTTAAATGGAAAGTTAATAGAGGTAATGGAATATAATAATAAATTATGATGATCCTTAGTTTATTTTTGTAAATAACAGTTTTCGTATAAAATATTGTACATATTAAAAACTATATTGATTATGTTAAATGTATCTTAGCATCCAGACTGCAAATTCATTGACGATATTGTTTTTGTGATCATTGAAGTAGTGTTCAAACTTTTATTTACGCCCAATTTAAAACTTTCCAATAACAAAGGCAATGCCATTTCTAAAAAAAATTACTATTACTACATAAATTTAAATAGAATATAAGGGTATAACTACCTTTACACATAGATAATGAATCGATTTTGTTGCGAATTGTACTGGACACTTCATTATCATCAGATATTAATGCAGTCAATATAGCAGGTAATAATATTGTGTTAGTTGATAATACAGTTTTTCGACAATTCAAATAATGTAAAAAAAGACTAAATGATGGAATGCGATAATTTGATGATGGATTTCTTATTAATGTAGTTATTTTGTACAAAAATGGTTCTAAAATTTTATTAGTACGATGAACTGAACGTTCCATTTCACCAAGCATATTGTTGGCAGTATCTGAAATAATTTAATGTGTTTTTTATTAAAAGTAGTAACTTATTGTATAAATTGCATAAATATATAATATATGGTTCACATCAGGCAGAGAAGACATTTTGGGNCTATATAATATATGGTTCACATCAGGCAGGGAAGACATTTTGGGAATGGGTATTGCCTTATTTTTGTTAGTGCGACAACAATTTTTTTATAAAATAATTCTATTAATTTTTTTAGGAAGGAGGTATAGTTTCTATGACCATTTTCTCTTGTATCTCTGTCTAATTCATATTGACAAACGGCATTTGGATAAATTTATACAATTCTAAATAAACATTATAAT
>NW_026101237.1:0-1803 GCF_025091365.1 Daktulosphaira vitifoliae
TTTTTTAGAGGTTAATTAAGTAATTGAATGTATCTTTTGTGATTAAAATAATAATACACTCCCATTGTACAAAGGTGAAAATCTACCAAAATTTAGGAAATTTAAATGGAAACTTCAATTTTTCCTTTCTTATTACGATTTTGCCAATTTTGATTAATTTAATCAAAATTAATTCTAATTAATTCAATTTTTAAAAATAATTATGTGAAAATAATTTTTTTTTAATTAACCTAGTTAATTAGTCATTTTTTTGATTAGATCATTTTAGCTTCGATGTGAAGCTGAGAAGGTATTAATTTTACCATGATATGTTTATTATTATTATTTTTTTTTGTTTCCGACACTACTTTTTTCATCTATTACTGGACCGAATTTTCTCAACGATACGTCAAAAGATCGCAAATGGTATCTAGTTGAAGACAATACCATCAAATATTGAAATTTTTCATTTTGTTCCTCGTAAATGGTGGAAATCACACAAAATATAACAGTTTTTAAAATCGATAAGGAGGCGTTCTACATTGGTCCAAAAGCGAATTTTAGGCGCTCATAAGTCCCATTTTAAAATGTACTCCTAATGTTAAAATAATTATAAAAACTCAATTCTAGTATATTGCTTAGACAAAATATAAAATTTCAAGGCCACATTTTAATTCAGTCGATTTTATAGCCGTTTGTAGTATAGATATGGTTGTATTGCGGTTATTTTAACATAAAAAAGATCTCTCGCTTAAAAGTGTTATAAATATTATTGTGCGATCCTTGGTAGTTCCTCTAAGGAAATATAATTTAAATAAGAAAGCTCAATACTGCCGTAACACAATAAATGGAAAGTGGAATGTAATATGTACGAAGATGAAGATGAGGATATAGTGCCTGCTGTCTAGGTATTCACGTGCGTGTTGTCATACAGCAGTCACTGTGCTCGGCTGACATTCCGGGTTATCTGTGGGTGTCGAAAGGTTGTTTTTATAGGAAGGGAATAAGGGTAACCCCTAGGTATGAGGTGCAGACGAAGTGCAAGACACAAGTACTCTGAAATGTTGTGGAAGAGAGTACATAGGTTAAAAAGGAAAAAAACAAAGACTTTACTTTAAACAGTAAGCAGGACAGCGACAACCGAGTACTGTGACTGAAGAATGACTCAAGGCACTGGAGTCGACTGACCAAGATGGTCAGGTCTTTTGTCTTTTTATAATAATTTGAACTATTGCCAATTTGTTAATTCATCAGTCTCAGGAAGCGGATGTGCTGTCTGTATTTTATTATAATAATTCTCCCAATAATGGTAACGTGACACCACGACATTACCTAAGATATATATAGTCTAGCCAGCTATCTCCCGTTGGTTACTTAGAATACTGTTGACGGGTATTTAGGTACAACCCCTAAATAGTGACGTAACAAACGTATTCGGATGCCCACCGGGCATCACGTACAGCATTACTGCTAAAGCCCGGTGGGCATACAGTCTATCTAAGCAACTGGTTTTAAACAATTAGACTTAGCTTGCAAGACGTTGAACACACCGGAATAATATGCACTATGTCACCATATTATCATAATAAATAAGGCACATCGTCCAATATAATATAATAAATAAATTATCTGTGTAGCAAGGCTACATAGAAAAACATGAGAGACCTAGAAAAAAAACAGAGGCGCCTAGCGGTCACTCACAAAAAATGTCACAAAAAGTCGCGATGTTGGAATGCACATAATAAAAAAATGTGCAAGCTACAGCCGAAAATTAACATCATTTCCGACTATGGCTAATTGTGCCGGAAATTAGAGAGAAAAAAA
>NW_026101238.1:0-1802 GCF_025091365.1 Daktulosphaira vitifoliae
CTTACATTAGACACAATGTTATAAATGCATATATGTGTATGTGTGAGTTTATTTATTTATTGTATCATTAAAGTGTAGTGTTTAAAAAAAAAAAATTTGGTTGGGAATTTTTTTCGCCATTTTTCCTTTGTTGACTGGCTTAATGTATTAAAATCGCTAAATTTTTTATTTAAGGCTAAAATTCAATTAATACCTATGGTGATCATTCTTTAGGGAATATTCAGTAACTAGACCAATTCCATTATCCAATATAATACATACTATTTCGATGCTTCTATTTCAAATAACTCTATAAATTAGCTTAAATAATTGTTTTTTAAGAGTTTTATGGTTCCCTAAATGCTGGTGGTAGCTAGAATTAATAATCTCAGATTATTTAATTGAGGTACTTTGTTTAAAATCAATTTGTTATTAAAGAATAATATTTTTTTAGTTTTACGGTTTACTTTTCAAATAAGTGCCCAAAAGTTTTGAAGTAGGGAAAAGGTGACTTCATTATGAAATCAGCACAGATGATGTATTCCCACAAAGGATTTAAACAGTTCATCTAATTATTATTATTTTTTTATTGGTTGCTTAAAAAGCACGATTATTTATATTTATTTAGTGGTAAACTACAGATATTTCGATGCTGATAAAAAGTCGACGGTGTTCTATGGTCCTGAGATCAGAAGAAGGAATTGTCGTAGTTATATCCTTCAGTTGACATCTGATGAGTACATGCGAGAAAATGCGACGTTTGACCATGATCATGTAGTGGACGCAGACTTAAAGTTTAAAATAGGGGCGTGAAAAATTTATTTTTGCTGATTGAATAATGTTTTTAAAATTGTGGGACCTTTTTTTCAATAATAATTTTTAAGTAGCATCCTCCGTTAACTCTCCTAACCAGTTGATGCTGTTCGCGAGGAGGGGTCTGCATGTCAGCTTAGACATTGGCGTAACTTATGTATAGTTTTTGAGATATGCTGATGCGTGGAATTCTCAGCTGCGCGGTAATACCCACCTCTCCCCTATATGTTACGGGGGTGGTAATGTGACTCAAATATTACACGTTGAAGTATAATTTTTTAACAATAACTGCAATTTTTTTATTGATTTTTATTAATAAAAATGGTAAGTTGTTAAAATGGCTGGAGAAATTAAAAATTAAAAACACTCGTATTCGACACGAATTTCATAACAGTATTAAGTATGAAAAATCTATTGCTCAAAATTGTTTAATTGAATATAGAATAATAAATTTTACTCCGATGAATTAAAAATGTATTTATTTTTACACAGGACTATTAATATTATTATTATGTTGGAATCGAAAATAAATTAAATTCAAGGTGTCCGATCCGTGAAATTGTTAGGCTTAGTGCTTTTACAAACCTTTACCCTTCTATTGTATGAAAATTTTAAAATTGGTTTTTTTCCTTCGCATAAACAAGCCAATAAATTGCAATTCCTCTTTGTTTCTACGATATGATCATGAATCCTAACGACGGATATTGAGTATATAAGAGGTTTAACACAGTGAAGGTCGATATTTGTTAAAATCTCATACCCTGAGTAACGGTAATACAAAGATGGAAGAGGTCACAGCAATGCTGCAACTGTGACAAATACGGTTGACGTTCATGCGATCGAATCACAGATTAATGAAAACCATTGAGCTTAGTTGATTGCTCCCTTTACACCGTAAAGAAAACGTTTTATCATTATGAACTTGACACCTTCTATTAGTCACACGAAGCACAAATTCGATTTTGGATTAAAAGCTATCGAGATTATTACCTTATTCACATAAGCGTTTG
>NW_026101239.1:0-1802 GCF_025091365.1 Daktulosphaira vitifoliae
TATACTGGTTTTATTCGTATTGCTCGATTACAAAAAAAAATATATATTAATCTCATATTTTTCGACAGCTTTGACTGATCATTAGGCAAAGCACGTCACATTTTTATGTGACATTTTATATTATACGACAAACGACTATAAAGTCTTAACGCTTTGACATCAAGTTTAAACGATGCTGAATTATATTCACTGCGTGACATTAAACGGCCGTTTTGATAGTGTTTTTATACTTTATGGTCGTTACACAAAATAATTATTATTTACTTAACTGTTCAATTAGACGTAGAACTACGATAAAAAAGAGATAAATTATGTTTTTAATTAATCCAAGTTTTTTTTTACCCTTTATTCTATCTCACTTGTTCTTTTTAATTTTAATATTATATCGTAAAATTTAAAACAATTACATTTTGTCACGAGTTTTAATTTTAAATCCATTTACTAATACAATTCAGGAAAATTGTGTCTCAAAATAAAATTATTTATACAGTTTTAATCCATAATTAGAATTTATTAAAAAGTCAAATAATGATTATTGCGGAAAATAGTTTAAGAAAAATGAATGGTTAAAATGGTTAGTTTATTGATCTTGATTTAAGAATTATTGCATAAAAGTATGTTTAAATACAAACAATGTACAAAACACCTGGGAATTTATTTAAGACATAATGGAAATACCAATATAACTGAATTATTATTTGAAAGAATTCATCTCGTTGTAATAATTTTATAATGGTAATAAAAGTCTATAATTATTATATTCATAAAAACAGACTGCATATATACACATAGTCAAAATAGCTATACAGTCTTTTCAGCAATTAACAAAATCAAATATAAAAGTGTAAAACTATATATCAGTAAAGTTTTTATTTTTAACAAGGTACCAGTGAATTGATAATCACTTTTTTTTTCAAGCGAATCCTATGAAATAACATTTTCATAAATCATAAATGTTCACGCTTATTCGTACAATGTATTTATTTATTAATATTGAAGTCAATTTTAGTTTGCTATTGTTATTTTAATTGTTATAACAATTCCTTTTTTGGACTGTAAAAGTTTACTTTTTCGCTTGTAAAATCAGCTGTAACCAAAAATCTCACATGAGTTGACACAGTTTGCGCGTAAAAGGCTTTCTAACGACTATACTATTTGAAACTGTCGTCGTGTCGGAAGCTTAAGTAGTTAAAACGCTATATTTATAATCGCAATACACAGAGCTATAAAAAGATAAATATTACAATAAAATCGTCCTCTAAGTTTGCCGCAGCTTAACTGATAAGTCATATAATGTTTCACGCTGTGCATTTTTCCCACGGCCTGTACTTGCACTCGAAAAGTTATACAGTGTTATTGTTTGGCGGACACCCGTTTTGTTCGGTTTAGGATTATCGGATGGTGTGGACATGTGTTTTAATGGACCGCTTCCATGTACACTGCTGTCACATAATAAAGTGACGATTATACACGTGTTGCATAAGCCTCTTTTTCATCGTTATTAGCGTTTAATTCCGTTCGCGATGTGGTGTAGTTGGTGTGTGCAACGTATGTTATAACGACGCTCGTAAATCGCAGAAAACAGTGGGCTAATGTGCAAAAGGGGTGGAGGCAGGCGACTTGTGTGTGGGAGCGTGTGCAGTAATCGATGCGCTGACTAGATAACGATTTAGATCCAATGCAATAACACATGAGTAGTTCCGCTGGGAGAAATAATTTTGTTTTTTCAGAAAAACTTATTAAGGCGGCCAATGAAAATAGCATATGGCTGTTCACTTATACCTCATACCTCGATGTGTACT
>NW_026101240.1:0-1800 GCF_025091365.1 Daktulosphaira vitifoliae
ATTATCAGTTCGTGTAAATGTGTTTTCCATTTAAAAAGGTGTTAATTTTCTGTTTAACGTTTAACCAAAATAACAAATATATCTATAAACATACAAGGTGATTTATTAATATGCCTTACGAAAACTTTTCAAGTACAATTTTATAATTTAAAAATTCCTTTTTTTTTTTTACAATTATACGTATTCTGTGAAACTCATAACTAATGTACTAGTTATTATTGATATTTTGGTAAAATTTAGTAGGGTAAATGTATACACATATATAATTGTATACATCATTTTTATTTTAAATTTTCAGCAGGTTTTATTTTATATTAAAAGTTTTGGTTCGTGTGTGTTCTATCATATTAGATGAAAGTTCGATATAAAGAAGTGTTCGTTTATCAAAAAAAATGCATTTACAACTATCCCACTTCACGTATACTGGATCCTAACGGAACATCAACATATTGATATTTTGGTGAACTAAAAGTTCTACTAATAGTGGTCATCAAATCAATACTAACAGTTTCTTTCAGTTCTATCGATCTTGTAAAAATAATTGATATATAATTTTTTTTAAGTAAATTTAATTAAAATTATTACAATATTGCCATAGTTTTTGCGTATAATACTTTATTATAACTGCAACTCATAAGGTCAACAGAAAAGTTTCCCTTAAAGAATATTTACGATACAAAATTAAAATTGAATGACCAAACACATGTACATTTGACGAAAAATTATTTATTTGTGACATTGAAAATGTGTATATTACTATAAGTAAAATATCCACTCTTCCATTACTTACATTTAATAGGTATACAAGTTTGTCTTGTAATTCGTTTGTTCCATATTTTATTTTAAGTCAAATTAATTGTATGCAAAATATAGTCCAAGTTTGTTTAAGGACAACATTTATCTTTAAAGGCAGTAGTCATTTCCTTTTAGAGAACTTTGAAAAGTGATTATAAATTATAACTATAATACTAGTACTTGAAGTACTTATGTATAAATTAACTTAATGTAGTTAAAATAGCAAACATATTGCGGTTAATTATAACTGAAAAACACAATAAGATGATATGCAAATGTAACGAATTTCTACAATTTAATCGATATTCAAAATAGTTTAACTCAATAGCGTACCCAAAATTATTTAATGAGAGGCCTCTGCCAAAAGAAATTGTTCTCTTAAATATTGTTTTAGTATACCAATAGCGAATGCTTAATTCATTTATAGGCACCTGTATACTCTACAAGTTTAATTAATAATTTTAGTTTTAGTTTTAGTTATTGAAGAGATGAGCAAGAACTGCTTGTGCGCTCAGACCTGTAGGTTCATTGTGCGCAGTTCCCATCGAATTATTTTGATTCGGTTTTTTCTCATAAGTGTTTCCACTGAAGTATTTTTGCCATTTTTTTATGCGTAACATATGTTATAACAATGAGCCAAATATTTTCAAACCTTGGTACATCGGTTCCATCAGTACCTGATAGTCTCCAACACAAGACTGAATGAGTTGGCTTTGTTCAGTGGTCAACTTATTCGTGGGATAGCCCACGAGAATCATGGCCACTTTTTTATCGTCGATTATCATATCTTTAAAGGTGAGCACCCAACAAATGTTCTTCAACGGAGATCTCAAAATCGTTGTTTTGTGTTTTATGTATTATCTATATAGTTTTCATGAGTGAGTGGTCGATAAATAAAGGTGTCTCTATCACAACAGAGCTCGAAACTGTGATAAGGCTGTATACTCTATAGTGCGCTAGATACTGTAGAGGATTCCAATGGATCCTTTACCTTTTGATTGACTA
>NW_026101241.1:0-1799 GCF_025091365.1 Daktulosphaira vitifoliae
AAAATAATTACATATACGATAATACTAATATTTTTAAAGAAAATTCGTGAGGCATAGTTAGTCAATCACCCTGTATATTAATAATTGTAAAGTTATTTTTTTGCATACCTGTTGTATTAAATAATAAATTATGGTTATTATTAAGTATATTTTTGAATACACAATTTTACTTCATTTTTTTTTTAATCGTAGAGTTATGATATTATATTAGTGGATACGTTCTTCTAATTTGTATTTCCTTATGTGCTAATACTATAGTATATTTCTTTTCAATATTAAGAGTATAATTAGTTTATTGGAATTTGACATAAATATAAAATTCTATGTTATAGTAACACAAAATGTCCTTTAACTTCATAACAAAAGTTTATTAATATTATTAACATCAAAAATAGTGTTAAAAATTAATTATTATTGTATTATTGTAATGACCTCAAAACCAATTGTCCGTATACTTATTACATTTTACTTTTGACCTTTATTAAATTGTTCTCATTTCAATAATTAAATGTTTACTACATTTATATTAAATGTTTACTATATTTATGTCATACTGATTGTGGAGTAATACTTTTTTTGTAAAAAACTTATCGTACCTGTCGTAGCTAGTTACATCTACCAGAATCTGTGATACACCAATAGGATCCTTGGTCTTGGGCAATGCCCAGTATTATCCTATTTTGACAAAATAATGTGGGTGAGGTTATATAATAATGGTAGTTATAGTAACTATAGCTATCAATTAAATTTTTGGTCAAAATTAAAATAATCACGGTTTATTTTATTTTTATAATTTAGAGTGATCGATCGACGATTAGACACTTATATAGTCAGAAACTATTGTATTATTACATTGTATTATAATATATTAATAATATAATATAAATTATATTTGTAGTATTTTTATGGCTATTAATATAATTTATTTCCAATCTCACATAGCTGAGCAACGTGAATTAATTGGTAGAAATTAAGTTGAGGGTTTGGAAATTGAGCACCCTTAAGTTCGAAACAATATTAGCGACAATTATTTTTAAAATAGTTGATAAAAATATTTTAGATTCACTTCCCTCTATAATATAAATCTGAAGGCCATCTTTAGCGCCTAAAGTAAGAATATTAAATTAAATTAACGGTAGCAAAGTGGGGTCGTGGCATAGTTGGTAAAAGTTTAGATGGTATCAGAAAGTGATTAAAATGACTATCATAAGAAATGCTTCGATGTAAACCTGTAAATAGTGTTTAATTTTAAGAAATTGTGGATTATTCTAAAAACAAAATTAACTTTTATTTTTTGTTCAACTTAACTGACATTTGCACATAGAAAATAGGTCATCGGTACAAATTTTTTTTTGAACGTCTAGTACATAAAATAATCTTTATTTTAACATATATTCTCGGAACATTTTCAAAAGTTAAGTTGAAAAAGTTCTACTTTTTATACAACTTTTTAAGTTTTCAAAAAAGTTTTTCTTAACTTTGAAGAGGCAAAATAATCAAAATAAGTATAAATTTATATTTAATGTAATTTAGATTCATGTAAATTTTATATTTATTAGCGGACTCATTATTATAGAAAACCCTTAAGGTATTTCAAAATAAACAAAAAAATAAATAAAATTTTAATACAAAAATAGCATTTCTTTAACTACAGCAGTCGTTTGCACGTAGTTGATAAGTCGTCAGGACAACCGTTTTTTTAATTTATTGTACATAACATTAGCTTTACTTTGACATACGTTTTAAGGACACAGTATTTCCGGAACATTTTTAAAACTTATGTTGAAAAAGTTGAGTTT
>NW_026101242.1:0-1799 GCF_025091365.1 Daktulosphaira vitifoliae
TTTAATTACGTAATGTTAACAAGATTAAATCATTTATAAAGATAATAAGTCTCTGCACCATTCTCTCTTAAGACGCCTTACCGGATTGCCAGGCAAGGCGTTTGCGCTCAGTATTTGAATTAATCTGTTGGGGTTGGATTCAAGTTTCATCCAGAATCTTTTATAATATAATCTTGCCATTTCTTTAATTGTGTTGAGATGGAGGTCTGAATGTAGGGCCATGTTTGTGACGTAACAGGGCGCCCCGGTTATGATTCTTAAGCAGATGTTTTGGAAACATTGGATTGTTCTCTGGTTAGAACTTTTTGCTGGTCCCCAAATTATTATGCCATAAGATCATAGTGGTTGGAGTAATGTTTTGTACAATATAATTTTATTTGACAAAGAANGTACAATATAATTTTACTTGACAAAGAAATATTTGACTTAAGCAAAGGTCTTAGTAAACAAAAATTTTTCTGTCTTCATCTTCCGTGAGCTGACAAGTCCTCGGGTGTGGTCAGGGTGGATATGGTGAACATCTTAATGGGTCCTCTACATTTATGTAGAGGATACTCATTGATATTGGTGACATGTCCATTTTACTCTGACACGTGCGATGAATCTGTCATGTCCACGTTACACTCCTATTTTTTTCTGTTGGTACATTATTAAATTAATTATTTAATATTATGTATAAATGTTATTTATTTTATTTAAATGATTTGATTCAGTTAATATCTGATATGTGAATTTGTTCTGAATTGAACTCTTAAATACTGCCTATGTGAGCATTATGTTTAAACTACATCGACCAAGTGTAGTTATTGAACTCACAAAATACAAAGGCCGTTCTGATGCTAGTCTGTCTATAGACAATTAATTCTATACAATTGCTATAAATCACCACTCACTGTTTTAACTTTATGTGTGCAAAATGCTGTATGTAAATAAAAGATAATTTATTAGGCTGATATCATATTAATTGGATCTGTCTTAATTTACACGTTTCTGTTTCTATTATGACTTATGAATTCATATGTATTATCTTAGACCTCCTACTCATATTTTCTTTTGGCATCCTTGACCATTATTTAGTTGTTATTAGTATTTTTATTGGACATACTTTTGTTAATTCAAGTCTATATATTTTGTTTATTAGTATGATTTAATTATCCAATAAATTTTATTTTTTTTCGATAATTAAAAAAAAAATGAACTAAAAATAATTTTTAATCATTGTTATCTTAAATTGAAATTATTTTTATAACCTTTATCCCTAGGATAAGGTACCAATCCAAGGCGCTTCGGCTTTGCCTCGGCCCATAGTGGATCCTCCTCGGAATCCTTGTAAAGTTAGTCGTGTAGGTATTACTGTTTAGCTTACAAGCTCCAATCTTGATTCTCTCTATATATAAAAGATTTTACTAAAAATATTCAAAGTAGCTAAAACATAATTTTTTCATAAATTTACATTTTAATTGTTATTNATCTTTTTCAAATAACGTTTTCTATGAATATAAAAGTGAAAATACAGCCATAATAATAACTGTATTACTCAATAGTAATTACAAATTAATAATAATTTCAATGTATAAAAGNTACAAATTAATAATAATTTCAATGTATAAAAGGCCTAGCACGTTTTTAATAATTCGTAAAAATAATTGAGTTTTAAAGTTTGGGGGGCCGGCCTTGGGCCACATTAAATCTAAGGGGGGCCAGGCCCACCCATGTTCACGTGCCTGCCACAGATGTATTTTGATAATTATTAATTTTACCGGAGGATTTTTTTCAGTGTAGTTAATAATAGACCAAAA
>NW_026101243.1:0-1798 GCF_025091365.1 Daktulosphaira vitifoliae
AGCAATAATGGTAGTACCTTCGTACAATAAATCCTTATTATTGGGTTTCCCTACAATTTCTTCAGACTTAATCAAATTTGAAGAACTTACAACCACTCTAGTATGCTACCATTATAATATATAACAGTAAATAAAATTTCTAAAATAATAAATACAACAATTAAAAATAATTATTACTTTTCCAGGATCGCTGGCATCATAATTTAAATGATCTATTAATTGTGAGTTTTCTTCTGTTACTTCAAAACCACATTCTGCAGCTAGTTCTCTGAGAGCAGATCCAGTTGAAGCACCACCAGTAAATAACACATTGCCTAGAATGTAAATGTAAAAGATATTTTGTAACATTAACAGCATAAAAAAAATTAGGAATAGTTACAGTAATCATAGCCATTCAAAATTATCTGTGATTTCAGTTTTACTATAAAATAATAATTATCTTACAGTAAGACTAAAGTGACACAAAAAGAAAGTAATATAGATAATTAGTATCAAGAACAGAAAATTTATACGATCAACCTCAATGGATCAAAAGTAAAAATATTAGGAAGGTAATAATATTTAATATTTATTTAGACTGTATGAGCTTATTGCCAATATAGAATTCAATGCTATTCCTAAATCGTTGTAAATTAATAGTTTTTCTTTAGTACCTTTTAAAGAAGTCATAATTTTATAATTGTTGTATTATATCTGAAAGGGCATAATTTACTTTTTGATAGTTTTCAGAAGATACAAAAAATTTAATATTTTTACCTAATGTTTTATATAACTTATCAAATTCAAATATCAATATCCTGTGAAAAACTACACGTGTATATTATATTGATATCAGTAGATCAGTAGTCATATTGAAACATGCTACAAAATGATGATTTAACTTTATATAGTTCTTTATTTTGTAACAAATTGATTTCAAAATAAAAATAGCTAAGCAGTATAGTTTGTAACTCAAAAATATCTTTTGTTTATAAAATTAATAATTTAAAATTCAGGAATTTTCACCAAATCTTATAAATTTACAAAAATTAAATAATTTCATAAATTGATAACGTCTTACCTCCATTATCTATAAATTCAGTAATGGTATCTACTCCCAATGATCCACCAAATTCTTGAACATTTGGGGCAAATATTATCAAATTTTCATAAAAGTATNCAAATTCTTGAACATTTGGGGCAAATATTATCAAATTTTCATAAAAGTATTTTCCATACTTAGAAAGCACTAAAGAAGGATCGTCAGCTGATTTAAATGTTAATTGATATCCTCTATCTGTTAAATATTAAGATATTAACTTTAACTATTACATAATACATGGCCATATTGGTAACATATATAAGTGTAGGCAATTTTACAAACCTTTAAGAGTTTTAAAAAGTATCGAATGTGTTTCTTTGATCACTAAATTGTTCAACAGTACTAACGTTTCTTTAGATGCATTCGAAAAAGCTAAAAATATTAAAGTAAATAATGTGCACACGTAATAATTTAATAACATTTTATTTAAATAGAATCAGGTTTTAAGTAGAAGAATGACCAGTAAAATATATATTTAATTAACGGTTGAAATTTCTGTAAAAATAATAATTGAAGAATTTTACAATACACACTAGGCGATTCCAATCTAAGATAATACGTATCACAAAACGCCACGATGCCGGTAAATAACAATACTACCAACTTATGTGTGGTAAATGTCGGATGCACAGTATTTGTTATAATCTAGTTGTATTATCACAGCTATATGAAATTCCAGACAATGTGATATTGTTGAAAATACATATTTCCATTGCT
>NW_026101244.1:0-1796 GCF_025091365.1 Daktulosphaira vitifoliae
AGTGCTATTGTGCAAAGGATCGTAAGGACATCTCCCCCGGCCGTCTACTTCTTGGCCATTTGTACCATCCTAGAACACAAATGTATTATTATTAAGCAATTCTCGATTTTGTAATGAACAAAAAAAAAATCAGTCCAAAAGTTACCGTCAGATTGTAGACTTTGCACATGGGATGAAAAGCGTTAGTACCGCAGACAAACAACTCTTCATTGTTCTTTTTAAAAGCTACTCTGATGTAATTTTGACAATCGTCCTATAAACCGAGAAATCATATGATTACCATTTATATTTTGCTAGATCAAATTAGATCATCACTGCGAATACGATTAAAATAATTAGATAACAACTTAAGTAATATTTTACCTCAGATTTGCCTTTTAGCTGACACATTTGGTAATTGGCTTCTGACGAACTCCAATAGTACCTCTGGAAAAAAAACATAATTACACCATTAATGTTACACTTTAGAACACGATTTTCACATGTCGTGTAAACTAGAGCATTGTGGGTAACCATAGACAATTACACGGAAACAAATGCATTTGGGGCAAACTTCAATCACAATAACTCCATGACCTCCGTAAGTACCTATACATATAAATGTGTTTGTTTTTTAACGCAGCAACTACTACGTACAAAAAACATTTTCTTCAACATCAATAACCAGACAAAAAACATTGTTACGGTAGCCATCATTGTGAATTTCACGCTCTGGGAGCTAGTATCGTAATTGTTATTATTANTGGGAGCTACTATCGTAATTGTTATTATTATTAATTAATTTTAGCTTATTTGTCGTGCTCGTGTAAAGTTTTCTAATTTCACGGAAAAGCTATTGCGCGTTGTAGAAAGTTAGGCACGTATGCACCTTTTTTAATGTTAAACAAACGCAACTGTAATACAATTGCGTTTTTAAAATTTAATTAATTAACTCACAACATCAGCACACACGTAACGCCTCTCATTTTTAGCCTTTGACAAAACGATTAAGTAAACAAAATTATTACGCTCTGAAGCTCACTGACATTGCACAGTATCACTGTAATGGGATTTGAAATTTACACAATAAATTTCATGGTAGTGGGCACTTATTACTTTACATTAATATCAAAGACTTCTGCGTCGCCAACCTCCGGTTTTATTTCTGTACGTTAATGTGTTATAAAAAAAAACGTATGCCGGGGCGTTTTCAATATGGTTTACGACAATTATTTCTCACCCCTTTTGACATTATGCATAAGGCACATTCGTCTCGTACAAAAGCAAACCACATCCTCCCAAAAGGGATAAAAATAATCGGATGGATTTATGCATTCATAGTAATTGTGTTCGCGGTAAAATGTTTTTCGAGTTGAACGCCCAAAGATTTATTATAGAGAACCGCAACGAAACTCCTCTTTGGATGAATATTAAAGAGGCATAAATGACATATAATATTATTACAGTGTATGATTGACGCCTACTTTGAGTGTATAGAGACGACAAAAGCCATAGCATCAACATAAATCGAGGATAAGTGTGCCCTTATTACTTCCTAATGTTGACTTAGCTGCCAACTTTTTAGACCCGCCTTCATTATATTAGGTTGCACGACACTTCCCTTTTAATAGACTCTTTTCGGTCAACACACGCTGATACATTTAAAGTAATATCAGTAATTATATCACGAAACCTTACGTGCAATTGTACACTCGAGTTACACTTCCACTACGATGTAGTTATATTTTTTATAATATCTAAACATTAAAAGTCCGTATACGATTATAATAGAACGCATCACACCATAGAATACATTA
>NW_026101245.1:0-1795 GCF_025091365.1 Daktulosphaira vitifoliae
TCCAGATAATCTTTGAAATGTCGTACTGTAGTGACTCTATTCACTGATTGACGGATCATCTAAATAATGTTAAATTTTTTGTGTTACTTCTGCGGGCATTTGCATATAGAAAATAATGTGTTCGGAAAATATTATTTATTTTAACTGCGTCAGATTTTCAAAAAATATATATCTAAATTTGTTTAAATTTTTCGGTTATTCAAAAATTAGAAAATGTCAAAATTTAGTAATTTAAAATTTTTATTTCAAAAATTGAAGATTTTGCCAATTTACGGGAAATAAAATGAATTTTTTTCAATTATCAAGAAAATATCTTCAGCTAGATACGATTGTCTAGATATGATTGATATATCGTTAAAACTCAGTCTAGTGAGAGCTACTAAAAACTTTAAATGTTTATATCTAATAAAATAATAAAGTTATATTAAAAACTCAAACATTTTATTAAATCCAAAATATGTGTTCTCATTAAAAAAAAAAGTTAACACCCTTAGAAGGCATAAGGGATGTACTTAAATTAGCCCTTGCATTCTTTTATTTCATTAATTTCTAATATATTCAAAGTATTTATTGACGAATCAAGTTTGATATGATAAGTTTCAACTACAAAATTAAATCATTTTACTTTGTAATTGACTAATTTTTTTACTCTATTTGTGTGTGCTACTACTAAACTATAATATTCCAAAAAGTTGATTTAGAAAAGATATTTTTGTTTCTGATGTAAATTCCTTATAGTCATGTGTATATATTCATAAGTAACAAAAATGTTTTATTAAAAAGTATTGCATCAAGCCCTTTAAATTTTTATGCACGTATAAGTGAAACAATATACAACTACATTATTATTTTTATAATTTCTCCGTATAAATTACAATACTAAATTATTGAATTTTCATTTTCATACTAAATTTAATAACTTGAATTAGTATTTATTCATATATTATATTTTTAAATCAAAGAACTACTTATCAAAATAACTTTTAGAATAATTCATTAATTTGTTAAACATTATCTACAGATTTTTATCTCGTACATTTCAAACGTTGAAGGTAAATTATTAACATTTTTATATCTTTTTAAAAAATACATACTATAATTTATACTAATATCGTGTTTTTTAATAAAATAATCTCGAACTATATTGTTCAAATTACAATCATTCCCTTCATACTCGTCTTTGAACTTACTAATAATTTTGTACACATATGAATTGTCATTATCGTTTATTTCTCTGTTTATCAATTCAATAAATTTCATTAATTCGTGATAATTATAAAGTTTGTGATCAGCTGTCAGATTCGCCAGAATTTTGCTGCCCGAAGCGTTTCAATTGTGCCATGGCAGTTTCAGAGGTGACGCGCCACTAACCTCGTCGTTTTTTGGTTCAGATCCACTTCCAAAGCAACAAGGTCGACTAAAGACTGGGCTTTTACGTGCCACGGACCGCATTTAATAATATACCACGTGCTGGCGCTTGTTGGCCTTTGCACCGGTTTCGCTTTTTTCTGAAACAATAAAACTTGTGTTGCGTCTTTCACTTTCCTATACGCGTACAATAATAAAAATAATAATTGATTGTGTTTGTACAAGCGTTTTACGCTCGCCGTGCATCACTATGACTAGTATGATTTTATTACATTGTTAATATATAGGTAACGTCAAGTGTGCCGGAGTAAGGGGAAATAATGGTAAGGTGTGGTTCATTTGAATAAAAAATAAATAGCAGCGGTGCCAACAGACCCTTGACCCATGCACTGTAATCTTACCGTAGGTCAGTTTTGGTCCATCTCTC
>NW_026101246.1:0-1794 GCF_025091365.1 Daktulosphaira vitifoliae
GCGCGAAAAGTTGATTTAGAAAAGTATATTTTTGCTTCTGATGAAAGTTCCTTGTAGTCTAGTGTATTTATTCATAAGTAACAAAAATGTTTTATTAAAAACTATTACATCAATCCCTTTAAATTTTTATACAGGTTAAAATTAAAGGAATATAAAACTACTTTATTATTTTTATAATTTCTCCGTATAAATTGCAATACTAAATTATTGAATATTAATTTTATACTAAATTTAATTACTATTATTATTTTTTTGTTTGTCGCTCATTTTTTGAGCTCTCACTTGACCATTTTTTTTCAATGATATGTCAAATGATTACAATTCGTATCTAGTTGAAGATATTACCCTCAAAAATTGAAAAAATTTCCACTTTATCAATTAAAAAGTTACTTATCTCACATTCTCCATATAGACAATTAAAATCATTAACACGTTGATGAACAGTTAATGACATGGTATTTTACAAACACCTACTTCAAAATGGGATGAGATGCATGGGGTCAGAACAACTTCCTCCTTCATAAGAAATCATTGAAAATATTACTGCAATATCAGTAATGACATTTTTAGAATAGGTTTTATACTACTGTTATAGCAGTAATATTTAAAAGTGACCCTAGACGTCAAATTTTAATATTACTCTCATAACAGTAATATATGATTTTGTCCATCAACGTGTTTAATGTCTGTTTTTAAAGTATATATTTTCGAATTATATATATGATAGTATGTGCCAACTATAAAATAAATAATTTTACTTTGTTTTTATTAATTTCTTGACTATGGTATGCTAATAATCTATAATATTCAAAATTATTTGGTAAAATGTTACTGTTTAAATTATTTTTGGTTATTTTATAATTGATTTTTACAATTATAATCAATTTTTATAATACGCACAACTGATTAGATTTTTTAACAACTTTTTTTTTTCAATGCAAATCATAACTCTAAAAGCTACAAGTGCAGTTTGAATTTTAAAAACTATGGATTAAAATTTTAAGTATAAAATTGGTAATTATCTTAATTTATCAGTTCTACTTATTATTATTATTATATATTTAAACGGAAAAATATCAATTTAAAAAATTGAATATAGTGCATATTACAATAAAAATAGTATTCATAAATTATACCAATAGTACAAATATGCATATACTGATAATAAAATAATAAAAATTATTGAGTTATAATGAAAAAATGGTGTCAGCATTAGCANCTGATAATAAAATAATAAAAATTATTGAGTTATAATGAAAAAATGGTGTCAGCATTAGCATCACGCATCAACCGGATTTTAGGAGAATTAAGCAATTGTGATGTTCAATAGTGAGGAATAAAGAAAGAAAATGAGGAACGAGTGATTCATAGCCGTTTTAAAATTAATGAGGGATAATAATTCAGGGAAATATACATTGCCTTGAAGAAGACCAGAAAGAAAACTAAAATTAATAGTATGTCTTCGATTAGCTAAAGTTGGGATACCAAGTACCAAAAGGACAAAAGTATAATCATATGAGACATAAAATGTTAAATCTAAAAGTACATAGACGAATAAATTTTCTTTTTTGCACGCTCAATGGTAGAATTAGAGACAACAGTTAATGGATCTCAAAGAACAATTCTATATTGAAGGAGAGGTCTTACATTGATTAACATTCAATATATTATGCTTATGTTTACCAAAGGGTAAATTTAATTATGTGATGACTCAGAGAAATTTTTTTAATTAATACTATAAACAATAATTATATTTATTTCAACTTCAATAGTTAACTATAAACAGTCTATATT
>NW_026101247.1:0-1794 GCF_025091365.1 Daktulosphaira vitifoliae
GTCCCACAATAATATAAGTTATTTAAAATAAATTTACTATATTTTAAATAATTATCCAAATTAAGATTTTTAATTGATTATTTTGAAAAAATCATTATATTAATTGTAATAAAAAGTAGCCAAATAAATATTGATAAGTACATATGAATAAGGTATATTTATTTTAATTTATAGTAAAACACTTTATTTTAAAAATTCAACACTTTAATTCAATTTACATTTATAATAACATATTACTAACAAGTAAACATTACAGATGGAGTTTCAGATTGAGACATGTATCTTTCAATAGTTTTGTTTGTGAAGTGAAACTTGAGAAAAATTTTGAGAAATAATGGTGAGGAACTACGAGCAATAATATTAACATGATAACATGTATTAAATGTTTTTTAGGCTATTTATTATTTTATATTATTTTTAATCATTGAACTTTACTGAGTTATGAAATATTCAACAGTTTTATAATATTTGAAGAATATTATTATCACAACATAGTTATTGTAACTATAGATGAATTTTATGTTGTGGAAATATATTTCAACTAATTACTTTAAATATACTTAATATTTCATATTTTCATAAGAGTTAGACATATGATGGGAGGTTTTAGATAGTTTAAAAATTATTCACACCAAAATCTTTTAAAAAATTCATAAGTACTTTATTTCTTATGAAGGAAGAAATAAGATTTAGTTTCCTCTAAATATCTTTAATCCTATGGCAATGCAGTATGTCATAATTATTGAAAATCATAAATAGTTTATAAATCTATATATCCCTATGTTAATACTAATTGCTCATATATTCTTAACTCCTGGGTCCATAGCATCTAAAATTTGTTCAAGTTCATTTCAGAAACAATACTAGCATATGGCACATGTTTTAAACTAAAGTTTCATTTATCAATTTGTGATGTGCACATGTAAGACGTGTTTTGAATAATGACTACAATATTATTATTTTTATAATTATAGCAGCAAATTTTGGGATGTTCTATAATTTTAGCTTTAATGCAAGAATACTCCACCACAGTAAAATCTACTGATGTAGGTCTCTCTTGGGAATCACATTATGCTGCTAAAAAAGAGTTTGAGGTGAAGTCATTTTATATGTACAAAATATTATTAATAAATTTACTATAATAATTGTTTTTTTTTTAAACATTTGCCTAATTTGAAGTTTTTTTTTTAATTAATCCTATTTTTACTCTTAGCTTATATTTTTAATAAAAAAAGTTGTTACAAGAACCTTACAAATCCATTAATGTATCATTTAACTTTAGGCGTTTTCTTGAGATGCGAAATTAAGAATGTAACTCCTTGACTAAACACTTAAAATGAAATCTTTTTTGTTTAAAATTATGACAATAGAAGTTTAAATTCATAAGAGTTACAATGTAACAACTTTTTTAAATGTAACTACTCTCTTGCACTCACAGTACAACATATTAACTTTATATAAATATTTTAATAAGGCAAATAAAAAAAAACTTCTGTGATGAATTTAGTAATCTCTATTTACATGTCAGTTTTAAATTTATAATTCAATCTGATATTTTTTTTAGGCAAATGACTTGAGACGTATATTTGTATTCAGTACTCAAGCATTAAATGAAATAAAAAATCTTCCACAATCTTTATCTCAAGAAACTTTGACTGTTCTAAAACATTTATTAAATATTTCTGAAAATGTTTTGGTCTGGGGATTTATTTCTGCAAATAATATCCTTTTAAATACTTTATCTTAGAAATAATAACCCTTATAATATTTTTTTTTTTATTTTTATATCAAAAG
>NW_026101248.1:0-1793 GCF_025091365.1 Daktulosphaira vitifoliae
TTTTTTTCAATTAATTTAGGTTTTCAAATACAAATATTGCATTTCCCACTTATATATTATGTGTATTTACATGTTATAATTTTACAATATAAAAATACGAATTTATTTACACAATTGATTGATTATGAAATATAATCTACAACAATAATTTAAAGCTTGAAACACACTTACAATAATAAGAATACTGTTAGTTTAAGGCAATTTTATTGTTTTATATTTTTTATTTGTATCTTGAAGATCAAAATGTAATACAAAAATTACATTTAACTAATAATTTTTCATTATATCTACCAATTATAGTTCATTGTTAATGATGTGTCTACCACCCAAAAGACTTTGAGATCTTAATCTAGTTTTCCTTTTAATATAAAATAGTATGTACGCCTCTACATTTTGTACAATTGACGAATTAACCTCATGAACTTTTTCATCATTAAATTCAAACCACTCGCCTAAAATTAAAAAACATAACATCTTAAAAAACATTTGTTTTTATAAATGAATTTTTATAAGATTATCTAGAAAATTAAATACCTTTATCAATTGCAAAAGAGGTATAATGGCCAGATCCACCACTACAAATTAATTATATAAATTAAAAAAATATAATTTATTTTACTGTAAAAGTAAATTTACCCATTGCCTTCGTGAACAATGACAGCTGACAAATCATACAAACAGTCTTCTTTGTCAATAGTTACTCGTTTGTCACTTAATAAAAACTGAGACATGTCTAAGGATTCAATTGGAAACTGTATAGGAGTATGAATTTTAATACGTTGTGCTTTGACCCATCTAAATCTTTTTAAATGTAAACAAAGAACCTATAATAAAATATTAATTGTAATTGTAATTATTATTATTAAATAAAATATAAAATAATGTATTTAATAAAATCTATCTTACATTGGGTAGTTGGCTTATCCAGAATTTTTTGGTTGATTTTTGTTTACTTTTACAACCATTACAATAATAAAAGTTATTTTCAGCGAGTTCTTCAATTTCAATGAATCGAGATAAACAATCTTAAAAAATAAAATATAAACTTAATAAATTTTATTAAAAAATTAGAATATAAGTACATACCAGTTAATGTATCCATTGGACGCATTGCTAATTGTTTGTCAGATTCAGTGTAATCAGGAATATCCAATGAAATATCCAAAAAAGGGTCATAAGTTTTGGAATATAATCGACACACTAAACAGCAGACCTATAAATGTATACAAGATATATATTCATAAAAGCATACATTTTTAAGAATAATTTTCAAGATATCAATGGTTAACAAAAAATATTAAATTTAGTTCAATTTATAATAGTAATACAGAGTGATTCATTGAAGATAAACACTCATATTCATTGAAACTATTAAAAATTATTGTAAAGAAATTGTTGTTTAACTCGAAATACTCCATATATTTTTTTGCATTACTAATCTCAGAAATATTCATGAACAAATGGAAAACAGGTCATCAAATTAAATATTTTATGGGCAGCTAAAAAGAATCTAACATTGCAAATAATTTTTGGAGGGGGTTACCACCCTTTAACCTTCAAAGGATAGACACATGATTCTATATTAAATATAAATTTTCAATAGTGCATTTTTAAGCAAGGTGGTGTGGTAATTTTTTTTTCATACCTAAAAAATAACTTATGGTCCATTGAAACAGATTATTGTTGCCACCGGTATTATTAAAACCAATATAATGAAGAATTTGTATATTAAATCTAAATTTTCAAATAATTTTAAAATGCAAAAGGTTGATTGGTTGAAGTTTACTTCAAAA
>NW_026101249.1:0-1792 GCF_025091365.1 Daktulosphaira vitifoliae
ATATATAGCAACTGGAGCAGTACATCTATATGGCTCCGATGGTGGTGAGGGCGTTGGAGCAGTAAAATCATCGTTTAAATTCAAATTACATTTTTCTTGATCAGCTTTCATAGTTTCGGGTGCAGTGTAAATTTTATGGTATTTTATTTTTAAATCCATTAGATTCTCGTTTGCACTTACGTATTCATTGTATTTATGTGTATCAAGTAGTTCTTCATTCAATATGATCGCTTTACATATCATATTATTCATAAGATATAAAAAAATGGCATTAATTAAAAACATTTGCATTGTAAGTTAACGACTAAAACACCTTTATCAATGTTAACAATTAAAAACTTGAAAATGTTAACATTAATTAATTAATGGTATTGAAAATTCAAAAGTTATCCATTCTTATCTTTACTTGCAACCAAAATATCTGTTTCAGACAAAAGTACAAACATTAAACTAAGGTTGGCTTATTTTCAGAAAGTTTATAGAAATTAAAATTTAAATATTGAAAAAGTACTTACTTAACTGAACTGTTTCAGAAATATTTTTGACATTACAAACATTTTAAAATAGTTCCTCGCTTGATTCAATAATCAATAAATTATTTTTAAAATTATATTTTTAAATATTTTTTTTAACTGTCTAAAGTAATGGATAATTTACACAGCTATATATTATTTTGATAAAATAATATGAAGTCAAACAATAATTAAATTAATGTTATTATGAACTTTATAGGCATAATGCATTAGTGTTCTATTTACGTTTCCGTGTGTACAGCAAAAAATAAAAAACCATAAAAATAATGAGCTTTAATACTTTGATTTTAGGTGGAATTTATGTCATCCTTTATACCAACATTTTTTTTTTGAATATATTTTATTAAACAAAACTTTAAAAATAATTTTAACAGTTATCTATAATTTTAATAATTTATAATGTTTTATAATGTTACTATGATGAGTTTCTCTTTTTTTTTAGCTTAGATGCGAAACTAATAGTTAGAAAGTAATAGTTTTACTATGATTTTTTTTTTTTTTTTGTCTGTTACCACTTTTTCTTAGCTCTCACTGAACCAATTTCTTTCAACATTACGTCAAACTATCACAAATCGTATATAGTTGAAGACATTACTCTTAAAATTTGAAAAAATTTCCCTCATTCCGCATAAATTTTTAACAAAAATTATACGATTTCAACTTAACTTTTGAAAGTCTGAAAATTTTATACATATCTTAAATTAAGCTATACTTGTATACCGTATTATGGGGAAAAAAAATCCGGACTTTATTTTTTACCTCATTTAAATTCAATAATTTTAATAAATATCAAAGATCCCATCACTGTAGTCATCCCTCGTTGAAGAAATTTTATATTCATATTAAAGTTTTTTTACTATGTGACTATTTTTTTATTATTTTATCATTTATTTTCTCAGCTCTCATTTGACTAACATTTTTTATAATGTTAGTTAATATTATCATTTAATGATGTAAATTTAAAACTTAAAACATAATTTTTTTGAATATTTATATGTTTTCTTCGCTTTATATTTATTCATTATTTCTATTATTTATCTATTGGTTCAGTACGTATGAGATATTCTTCGAACTTTTTTTCAATTTTGTTAAATTACTTTCATGATTTTTATACAAAATTTTTACATGTGCGCTTTTCATTCCTAACATAGTTTTGATAACTTCGCAAAATCAAATGATCATAGTTATTCCTATGCTTTCAATTACATTTATTTTAATTATAATTACATAATTACAATAAAATATAAAACTCTATAAAT
>NW_026101250.1:0-1791 GCF_025091365.1 Daktulosphaira vitifoliae
AATAAAATATTTCGAATAATTTCCTATACAATTAATATCAGTAAGGAAGATAATAATACAATTATATTGTAGCTTACCTTTTGTTCTCCGACATGGGATCTTAAAAAATTTACAAAATATGAAAATGATAGTATAAACTTAAAATCTTAAAAGTACAAAAAAAATCACTAATTACACTTTTAATATTATCATTTCATTGATAATATTATTATCAATTGTCGAAGGTAGTTAAAATATTAAAGACCTTATAACACATGCTTAGGAAATCTTCATGGTCATTAAATATCAATATTTCCGGTCAAAACACTAGTGTGTCATATTGCCCTAATATGTCTTATCCTTTTATTTTTTTCAATTCGATATATACTTTTTCTAATGAATTTAAAAAAAATATGCATATACGGTCAAATTATTCAACATAATCATTAAAATAAAAGTAATGACAATATAATCCTACTGCAAATGGAAATGTGTCGTGTGAGGTTCGATTGTATTGCAGAGGGCTACGAAGATTTCTCGTCTTTTCAACACGTTTAACCTTTATCGAGTAATGTGTATTTTTTCAAGAAAATTAGGTGATTGCAATTTAAAAAAATTTTATTTTTTGATAAAACCTAAATTAAAGTTAGATATGCATTGTATTTTGTACAGAACAATTCATAGCCTTTATTGTGTAAGAAAATTATGCAATGAAATTAGTTTACTATCATTAAATCTAAATTTCTAATTTAAAATCAATTATTCATTTTTATTCAACATTTTTCATTAAATTATTATTTGTCATTAATTTGGGATATCATTGTTATCAGCGTGCGGTACTATATGAATTAGTAAATTTCATCATTAGGTTTTTAAAAATAAAAAGTATATTGTGTAACTGTTAAAGACATAACAAATTTTAGTCAAATGATATCTTTGTTCATTAAATTGACCTTGAGAGTTAAAAGTTAAAAGAGAAGAAATATTTGATGGAATATCTGATTAAAAATATTCTTGAAGTGAATAATAAACTAAAAACTTTCATTTTTCTTAAATTAGGCATAAACTAGAATAGGTAGATCATAGATATAATATAAACATATCATAACGCTATTACATTACACATGAATAACTTTCCATTTCATGTGGGTTTTGATGATATCACAAGTAATTTATAATATGTTTAATTTATATGTTGTCACTTATTAAAATATTACTTTTTTTATTATGTTTAGATTACTGGAGCTGGTCATGGTATTGGTCGAGAACTAGCAATTTTATTCGCTGAACAAAATGCAATAATCGTATGTTGGGATCTTGATGAAAAAGGCAATGAACAAACGAAACAAATCCTCAAAATTAGAGGACATGATCGAGTATTTACTTATAAGTGAGTCCACAAAAATCCTGTTATAAGTTGTTATTTATTAGATAACATTTTAAACAGTAAAATAACTAAAAATCATCGTCGGGGTTTCAAGTGGCTAATGTACTCTTTAAAAAACACTATATTTTTACAAAATATAGTTATATTAAATTAAAACCATAATAATCTTAATCGAGTTCCAATTAAGTCTGGGAAATAATGTTCTTTAAATTTTAATCATATAGTTTAGTTACGACGATAATGTGTCCTACACGAATTATCTTAAGACTATCTTTAAACTGACAGTTACGCGT
Source organism: Daktulosphaira vitifoliae (assembly GCF_025091365.1). Taxonomy (NCBI): domain Eukaryota; kingdom Metazoa; phylum Arthropoda; class Insecta; order Hemiptera; family Phylloxeridae; genus Daktulosphaira; species Daktulosphaira vitifoliae. The sequence continues at coordinate 1,660 of NW_026101250.1, forward strand.
TAGTTTATGGTCAGTGATTTTGACCTTGAAAGTATTAAATTATATAAGCAATATTAAGGTCGAAGTTTACTTTAATTCTACGGCAAAATGATCTTATGCTAAACCATGATGTGTTATTTCTGTGAAAAATTG
>NW_026101251.1:0-1789 GCF_025091365.1 Daktulosphaira vitifoliae
ACTATTTAATATATTAATATATTATAAATATTAAAATATTTAAAATATTTTTGAAATATTAAATGGTATAACTTTACTTGAAGGTTTTTAAATTATTAATACTTGATGTATTATAACTATAGACACTCATTTAGTTTATGTCATGGCGATGTTAGATTTATTGTATTTAATAAAAACCAAATTTTTTCGTCATTATGAAAAAGTGAAAAATTAGCAAAAAATTGAAGTTGTTACGCCACTTGTAGTCCTCATATTTGCGCTTGTAGAAAAACGTATCTTTGCATTTATGAGAACCAAAAAAAGTATTGCTCATGTAATAAGGTCTGGTTATAAAAGTTTTAATGGTTAAATTTATGACGAAAGGTATTCAAATTTTAAATTACGAATTAAGTTTTTAATTAATTTACAACTAACACATAAAATTATTTTTCAAATTTAATTTTAATATTTATTAACGAAAACATTAATTTTAACTCTCATTTTATGTTAAAATAAATTATTTAAACATTTGAGTTTGCAAGATTCATAAAACGATCCGATGTTTCAAAAGAATGACAATGAGATGTAACTTTTTTTTATTAAATTGTTATAGAAAATTTAATTTCTAACTTTTTTAGAGGTAACATGAGTTATATTTAGTGTATTAAAAGATTAAGGTAGTAATTGTAAAATGAATATTTATATTTTGTCAAGTACGCCATGTAACTCAACTAAACCTTTCAGTTCCGAAGTCATGTATGTAAATTTATTTTTGTAAATTAATATTTAAATAGTATTAATTTATAGTGAATAGTGTTTTTCATTATTTTTTTCAGCTTTAATTTTTTAGCGAGCTACTCTTATTTTATAAAATACGAAATTGATTGGAAAATTTACCATGTTCATGCTTCTGAAATTATAAATCATCAAAATTAATTTCAATTTTTAAAAAATTAAAATTAAAAATTGAATAGAAACTTCCAAAATTATAATCACATAAAACCATAAATTAATTAATTCAATCGTTTGTTCAAAAAATTGAAGCGTATAGATGTATTTAAGAATCGCATTAAAGATTGATTTAAAGTGATGTTAAAAAAATACGATAATTTGTCTTCTATACAACAAATATTGGAATATAAAAATAGTCCTTGCACATCATCAAGCTGACCAACAGTATTTCGCCTGCACTTTTTCTTTAAGAATGGCCCTCGATGACATAGTAAAGATGTTTATCTTTTTTTATAAACTGTCAACTCTAAGCAAATTAATTAACAAATCTTAGCCTATATTTTCATATCACTCATGAAATCCATTTAAATTTAACTGGCAATGTCCCATGTTATTTTATAAAGATGAATAATCTTTAGTGCTCTATGGGTATATTTTGGCGTAAATTTTTCTTTTAAAATAATATTCTTAACGTTCAGAATAAATAAAAATCTGTCGATTGATAACAATAATTAATAAAATTCTTCATTATCAACCACATAATCGTTATTTAGTGCACACCATCAATATTGAACCCGTAAAAATAAATGTAATGGATAAAAATTCTTCAATCTAAAATTTATTCGAGTTAATAATGTCTTTTAGAGAAATATTGATGAAAAGTCCGAGTTTTACTAGTGAGCTACTATTAATCATTTCTTTATTATCATATCGACTATTATTTACTGTAATATATCTGTACTCTATCAGACGGGTTACGGTTAAGTGCGATTTTGAAACCGCCCTTCGCTAAACAGACACTATGGGTGACCTTGAACGTTATGCCATTCGTAGAACATAGTAAGCACTGTATGCACTA
>NW_026101252.1:0-1788 GCF_025091365.1 Daktulosphaira vitifoliae
GACCACAAAATGCGTATGTAAGCAAACCAAACCAATAAATTTGTGTACAATAGGAAGGGGGCGCGAAAAGAGATGATTGTCATCGAATAGACCGCCGCCTTCCCTGTCCAATGCGCACAATAGGTGATTGCAATTTAGACTTTTTTTTTCTCTCTCCCCGAAAAAACCGTTTTCCAGTAATGATTACAAACGAAAATGAAAAAATATGATTCAATAAATTACCGGTGCGCGTCCCTTGAACGGCAACAATGTGTCGTAAAAGTCATGGGCACCGCCGTCGCCGGACGTCCGGAGCATCGACCGAACGATGATAGAAAACGGCACTATATGGTGTCCGGCAAAAGTGCCAAATTCTCACGTCTATATACAATACGAATACAATAACAATAATAATAATGAGAGACGAAAAACACACGAGTAATAAAGTAGAAATCCGAGTTACTTGGGATATAATCAATTTAACCGATATTTTGACACGGAACGTTTTGCCACCATTGTCGATTCTATTAGACCGCAAAAGTTCACAATGCAATGAGGTGTTGTCGATGCACTCATTAAGTCCCTAACTCGAGTATTCTCCTCTTTCACTGAAAGGGCGAGTTTCGTTATTTGCATGTTCTGTGCCATTAAGTCTTTTGACGAACATCTGTTGTGCGATATTGTGTGGCCAATGACTTTTAGGAGACGTCATTTGTTAGGAGAGACCGAAGTAACAATATCTCCGGTAAAAGACACGTTTCCATAATTGTCAAACATATTCTCACAGATTTGTACTTTTTTTTTGTTTGTATTGTAATTTTATTTTTGTTTCCTGCAAAACATTTGACTACTTTTGTTCGTTCTTCTGTGATTTTCACCTGGAAACCCGCCATTTCAATACTATATTAGATGGACCGTTTAAAGAAAGACAATTTTGTTTTCATTAAAATACAATACAATAATAATATTTATATTATTTCTTCCATTGATAGTACATTTAAACCTTAACACACAAATTTGCAGCTGCGGTTTTTTTTAAGGAACTTTGACACAAGTCATTTTCAATGTAAAACATAAATAACGACGAAGAATATAATCGAATTTTTAATATTAAAAAATATTTTGTCACAATTTTTCAAATTAATCTGCTTTTCTTCTATATTATTATTATTGTAATCTCAATACATTTTCTTAAGACTATTCTAAAGATTCAACCCATTAGATTAATAGTATATTCAACGTTTTGTGTCATATTCAATCATTTAATAGTTTTACACTAAAAAAATATATAACAGGTTTAGAGTATTATAGCATTAGACACGTTCTATAATAAAAACGATTATTCGTAGAAATACAATAACGTATAAACTTATTTTGATCATAGCAATTAAACGAATTGAACTTTTACAACGTGAAATTAAAGAAAAAACTATGTTTCCTGAATTACTATACATTGATCGTTTTTTGCACTTTGCTTTGTTAAACAAATAATACTAAGTATAATAATGGTAAATAAAATACATTAGAATAACACGAAAGAAAATCATTTCGTATGACATTGTTGTGCACACAACGATGATGGCTTTTAAATCCATTAGGTTCATACAAATAACGTGACAACAGTTTTAATGCACTTGTTTTGCGGTTGAGTGCATTTTGATTTAAGATGAAACTATTGGCATAATGCTTCNGTTGAGTGCATTTTGATTTAAGATGAAACTATTGGCATAATGCTTCTGCGACGAATAGTTATTATTTTTGTAAGATGTAAATTAATGAAAACGTTTTTTTTATTGTGTGTAAAAACCA
>NW_026101253.1:0-1788 GCF_025091365.1 Daktulosphaira vitifoliae
TATTAAAAAAAAAAAAACATCCTATCACTTTCTTACTTCCTTAAAATTTTATCAACTAAAATTTCAAATAAAAAACATAATAAAAACATAATTGAATTATTCATGTGTTATTAATTATTAATTATTCAAAAATAACTAAAAAAACCCAGCACATTGGTGACGTGGCATTGGATTAAGTATAATGATATTTGACAGTGATTAAAATTACTATAAAAAAAAACCCTTCTATGCAAACTTTAGATAGTGTTTAATTTTAAAAAATTGGTGGATTATTCCAAAAGCAACATGATCTGTTAGTTCGTTATTAATATCCTGATTCAGATAAAATATGTCAAATGAAAAAGGGATTATTAAAAATTATTATTTCTCATAAAAAAATTATGTTGATCCATACACTTTTCAATAAGTTATAGCATTATAAAGTTAAAAATAAAAAAATATAATCGAGAATTTTCACACAAAAATAGCATTTGGTTGCCAATTTCACCCTGAAGACAAAATAAAGTACGACATTTTTTTTTTCCATAATAAAGTACATTACATTAGCTTTAATTTAAGATATATATAAAAGTGTCAGACTTTCCGGAACACTTTCAAAAGTCAAGTTGAAAAAAATAATTTTTTGTGAAAAAGTTGTCATTTTAAATCCCCCCTGTGGGCAGGTAAAGGGTTAAACATAAAAAAAAAATATACCAAATGAAAGGTAATGATATCATGCATCTATATATATAAAAATTATATAGATATGTTCATTTTTGAAAAAGTTATGGCACTTTTAAGTAAAAAAAATTGAAAAAATTAGCGATTTTTAAATTTGTAATTTTTTGGAGGTTTCCCCCATTTACGAGGAATGAGGGATTTTTTTTCAATTTTTGAGGGTAATGTCTTCGACTAGATACGATTTGTGATCTTTTGACGTATCATTGAAAGAAATCGGTTCGATAAGAGCTGAGAAAAAGTAGTAACAGACACAAAAAAAAAAAAAAACACATCTTAATAAAACCAATTCCTTCTCAGCTTCGCATTGAAGATAATATTGTTAAATTAACGAAAAATTCGTTTAAAATAATAAATGAGCACTGTAAACTTGAGAAATTATACTATACAATTTAAACAAAAGTTATTAGTTGACTTTTAAATTTACATTAAATTATAAAAAATACAATATACTTGAAGATGATAAAAGAAAAACTATACAAATACTCGATTTTTAAAAAAAATTTAAACCCGATTAGAAAATTATATTGTATCAAATAATCAAATAATATTGATAAAACTAAACTTGTAACCAAATAGTTTTAAAGGAAAAACTATTTAGCAGAAAAACTGTAGATAAAATATTTGCCAGAATCTTTTTTTCAAAAAATTTAAAACAACTATATAAAAACAAAGAGCTTTTCTAAATTCAAATAAATGAAACAGTCATACGAAAAGAGANGAATCTATTTTCAAAAAATTTAAAACAACTATATAAAAACAAAGAGCTTTTCTAAATTCAAATAAATGAAAGTCATACGTAAAGAGTTATGTAAATAGATCCTTCATAGATAAAAAAATTTCAATGATTTTTATGGATATAAACTTTTTTAAAATATTTTTGTATAATTAAATCATAACATGATTAATTAATGAAAATTATATATTGAAAATATTCATATTAATAAAACAGACGAGTAAATAATAAATAAATTTCATTTTTAAATGTGAAATATAAAAAAACCCAGCACAGGGGGGTCGCGGCACAGTGGTGACGTGGCATAGTTGGATCAAGTAAATGATATCTGACAG
>NW_026101254.1:0-1787 GCF_025091365.1 Daktulosphaira vitifoliae
ATATATATATATACCTCATTTCTTTTATAATAACACATATCAGCGTTTTTTTTAATGCCGTGTAATAATTTTCTATTATTACTTATTATGCTCAATGACATTCTGGAATTTTGATAGTAAATAGAGTTAATTTTGTACCTTTAGTTATTTTGGAGAGTAATATTTTTGATAAAATACTGTTTTTAGGAAAAAAATGACGCTGTAAAATTAGCAACTGGCATGTTTGTTGAAAAATCATTCAACATAAAGCAAAGTTATGTAGAAAAAGTCTTGAAATATTTAAATTCATCCGTAGATGAGTTAGATTTTAAAAGTCAACCAGAAAACCAACGGAGTTACATTAATCAATGGGTGGAAAATAAAACTAATGGAAAAATAAAAAATCTTTTCCCAAGTGGTAATTGTTAATGTTGTTTATAAAAATTTGTTTCAGGTATTGAATAAATAAATTAAAATATATTTTAGGGTCTATTGATAAAGACACCTCTTTGATATTAGCGAGTGCATTACATTTTAAAAATAACTGGGAAGATGATTTTAATACTGCTGTGGATGAACTATTTTACTTGGCAGCCGGACAATCAGTAACTACAAAAATGATGCACTTGAACGAAAATTTGAAATATTATCATGATAGTGATTTAGAATTGTCTGCAATTGAATTGCCTTATATTGTATTGTTCATCATTCATAAGTAAAAACTTGCAAATGAATCTTGAAAATAAAATTGTTTTTAATTTTAGAATTATGACTACAAAATGATGATTTTGTTACCTGATGCTAAAGATGGATTGTCTAAATTAGAAAATAACTTATCAAAAATAAAATTATTTGAGATTTCCAAAAAGATGTCAACTTATACTGTTGACGTTAAAATGCCAAAGTTTAAAATCGAGCAAGAATATAACCTGGTTGACGTATTGAATAAAGTATGATATTGTATTTAATAAAATATTTAAAATTTTATTTGTGAGACTCAAATTAATAGTTATTATTTTAAAGGTTAAAATGTTTATTTTGGTTACAAAAATTTGTCAGTAATAATTTGTTTTAATTTTAATTTATTAAAGTTAACCAATAGATATTCTTTATTGAAGTGTCTACTGATAATTGTAAAAGTAAATTCTGGATTTCTGCAAATTTAATAAAAAAAGAATATATTTTCAACTATTATATTGTTTGTTGTTTTAAAACTTATATTAGTTATCAAATTGTTTCAGCTCGGTTGTTCATCAATGTTTTCATCAAATGCTAACTTTTCTGAAATATCTGATGGTCCTATTGTTGTAAATGATGTTTTACATAAGGCTTTTATTGACGTTGACGAAAAAGGAACTGAAGCTGCTGCTGCAACGGGTAAGTTCATTAGGTTTTAATTTATGCACCTATTATATGTAAAATTAATTTTTTTTTAAATATATTGCTTTATTATTTATTGAAGGTTTTGCGTTATAATAATAGAAGTTTTTTCACATGCATCGTGTTTTAAGAGATACTATTTTTGTGTTAAGGCATTAATACAAAACTATGATCAGTTTAATTTGCTAATAAATCGATGTTTAATTTTTGCTTAGGAAATTATTGTAATTAATTTTTTTGTCTATTACTGTATAACTTATACTAATATCTATTTAGGCTTGAAAATTGTTCCAATGAGTGCACTCATAGCACCAAATGCCCAATTCTATGCAGATCATCCATTCATATTTGCAATTATGACGCGTAAGAATGATATCCTTTTTATGGGTAACCTCAAAAAACCTTCAAATTAATATTCCTTTTTTAAC
>NW_026101255.1:0-1786 GCF_025091365.1 Daktulosphaira vitifoliae
ATGCTTTATTGGTCTAAATAACATTAAATATGATCATGTATATTATTATAGATTAATTATGTAAATTATTAAATACATAATTCTAGTGACAAGACTGGGTAATTTAATAATTTTTTCTTAAATTTGTGAAAGTTAATTTTGGAAATTGTGTATAAAATTAGAATCTTAATAATATAAATTTTTAAGCTTTGTTGAACTTATAAAACGCTAAATTAAAATTAAATTCATTTTTAGATAACTCCACTCATCTTAATGTTAATACAGTTTCAGGTTTAAAAAGTTCTTGTTAAATTAAAAGTTAAATCATAATTTTTATACAACTAACATAACATTAAACGAGTATATATACATAAGAATATATATATTTACACATACAAATATAATTTATTTATTATTTTAATAATAAAAATCTGTGTGGTTTTGTTCGTAATTTTGCAGTGATTATTTAATGTATTTATATATAAATAAAAAAAATGTTTACATTACCTAATGCAATAATAATTACTATTTTAAAATTACCTACAGATTTTAATCTGTATTTGTGGGTATTGTTACTCCAATTATTACATAATTTTGGAACCACTATCCTCACCACTTTCGATTGTTGTATTAGTACACGTTATCATTAAGAATCCTTTATTTAACTTAATTACTACGTTTATAGTCAGTACGAACGTACAACTGAAGTTAGCTATTATTTTATAACAATTACTATTCAGATACAAACCCTGGTTACTGAATGAATATTGCGGCTACCCACAGCTAGAGGGCGCCACCTATTCTACATAAAATATTATACTGTATTGAACATACTATTTGTCCACGATTTGGAATTTGTTTTTAAATTAATTAAAACGGCCTATTGAGAAATTTCTCATCTCGCAATCTACCAGTCCGCCATTACGAGTTAATACTTAATTATAAAAGTATAAGATAAATCTATAGGTTCATATATAATATATGCTTATTGTTATATTGTTTATAATATAATATAAAGACTATATTGTCCACAAAACTATGGAAAACTATTATAAGTAGACAAAGATCTTGAAACTTGTTCAAATGAATAGCTAGTTCATCTCAATATCTCAAGTACTGGTACAATCATCTGCACTTCTAAACCTATACTAAATTATGAGAAATCTTAAAAACTTTTATTTATTTATTTATTTAGGATAGAATACATTATTACAGAAAATGATAATTTGTTTGTAGGAAAACAATACATTTATTCCAAAAAATATAATTATATAAATATAACCAAGATTTTATTTCATGAAATTATCAGCACATTTTTTGAAAACTTTTGACGATTTTTTAGCATGCATAAACAAGGATGTAGTTTCTTCCAGTGGCAGCTCGTGGGTGCTAATGATGGGGATGCGTCTTAAAATAAAATATCACTAGTCATAGGTATAAAAAATTGTCAAACTAAATATAATAAAATAAAACACAATACATATATTATTATTTTAAAGGTCGCAGTTGAAAATAGAAATGAAAATAATAATAATAATAATAATAATAGCGTTTACACTATTATGGCAGCCGACGAGAATGACGAGCTTACACCCAATTAATTCTAAAAATAAATTACCCAATATTGTAATATACTAATATTTTACCGTATGGGCGACGCTGCCGGTCGTCCAAACACTGCTCGTGTGTGTATGCGTACTCGTATATACTGAGGGAAACATCTTTAATGTTCGCACCCGACAAATGTATTATAACTATAATACAGAATGTACAATTAATTTTCTTCTTTTAATTAATTATAGTAAGG
>NW_026101256.1:0-1784 GCF_025091365.1 Daktulosphaira vitifoliae
TTTTTTTGACGTATCGTTGAGAAAAATCGGCACAATGAGATCTGAGAAAAAGTAGTGACAGACTAAAATAAATAAACACATCATGGTAAAATTAATACTTTCTCAGCTTCGAAGCTGAAAGTATATTATGAGATATACTAGTGATTCTTGGAGATATTTTTTTCCAAAACAAAAGCCAATATGAAATCATTGAAATATGATTCTCAGTATTTTCATATGACCAAATTTTCTAAATAAATCTTAGAAACCCATTACGAGAAGTAAGTAGCGACATCTAAAATTATGATCTTGATAATAAAGGACGCCAACGCAGAATGATGTGTTATCTTGTAGCTTATAGCTTTGATAATATCTCTTTAATCGTCTTATTCCAGCAATAAATATGAATTAACATATCCGGTTCTGGTTGTGATTCACTTTTGTAGAGGTGTTTATTGGTTTTGGTCTTGTATTATAAAACGTTATTATATACAATTTTAAATAAAGATATTTAAATTGCCCAGTAGTGGCTGACATATGTTGTAGGTTTCCAGATTTGGTAACTTTATAGTAAAGCTGCTATTTTATTTTCAACAAGAATTATTCCTATAGCAAAATTGAACAATACAGCAGACTTTTAGTCAATAATAGCGATTAATCCGCAAAATTATATTTTATTTTTCAGATATGGATGATCATCAAAAAGCAAATACAACCATCAGTACTTGCCGTAAATGTGACAAGTGCCCAGAATTTTCTCAACATTTTTGGAGGTAAGGTTTGCCAATTACCATGTATCACAGCATATATGGTCTACATAGCTAAAAAACTGACAATGACCTCGTCGATTGGACTACGTGGAAAACCATGAAATTGAAATGCATTATTCCTTCACGGGTATAATACCATCAATTTTGATGGTTTCCACCACACATTAAGCATTATATAATTTTATAAGTTTTTTCCACGCACGTTTAGTTGGTAGTAGGCAATTGACTGAAGAATTTTATTCGTTCCGCAAATAAAAATCAAAAACAATGTTTATTAGATGAGTTAAGCCAATTTTATATAGTATGTAAAAGTCTATTACTGGAACTGTAAATGTTTGTGATACGACTCACATTGTAAAATGTAAAAAATATATCAACATGAAAGTATAAATCGATAGAGTTAATAGTACATAGAAAAAACCTTATCCAAAAAAATTAAGACTAAAGGTACTTACTCATTATTCTTTTTTTAACGTGTCTGGCATAAGTTTATTTTTAAAGTAATGAGGCTGTCGGTAAAATGTTATGTTGGTAAAGAGTGTATATATTTTTTGTTTTGAAGGGTCATGATGGTGTAGAACCAAAATATGTAGTACTCGTACTTTTAAGGTTTTCGTGCAATTCATTTTTTTGTTAAAAAAAACTAGTGCTCAATATAATTTTAGAATTCAAATTACTAAAAAAATTCTAATAAAATAAAACTAAAATAATTATAAACACTAATTTGATATCTATAATTAATAATATTTTTGAGTTGTAGTACGAATTAAAAATTGAAGTTGTATCGTAAAAAATTGGAACTAATAACGCTTATAATTAATTCATTCATAATTAAATAATAATTATTATTTAATCAAATAAATGACTTATTTTAAAGACTGAAAATGCATAATTAAATACACTTCTATGCATAAAATACATTATATGCCTCAATGAAAAATAGAAATGAAATTTGTTTTCTTTTTTTAAATTCTAAAGTGACGATTAGTATTATTTCTCACTATTCCTAAAGATCTAAAATTATTATAACTAATT
>NW_026101257.1:0-1783 GCF_025091365.1 Daktulosphaira vitifoliae
AATAACTTAATATTAAGTTATTATCAATATTATCAAAGAGGAAGTTTGGCGAATGTTCTAGACGGACAAAAACAAATGCGGCAGCATAAGAATCAATTTATGTTGTCGAGAAATGGATTCGACAATCTGCACCAGAACCGTTTATATATTAATTCATTTACACATATATTTTTGTTTTATAAAGAAATTATATTAAATGATCGCCTGTCTTTACCATTTAGTATTATTAAATTATTATTATTTTTCATAATATATATTCCTTAATTGAAATAACAAAAATTATCGAATTTTTTAATAATAATATTATATACAGTTTAATTCAGAAAGTTAAAATTTATTAACAGTATTTGCAGTAGTTATTGATTAAATCAGTAATTTAAAAATCGCACGTCTCTACAAATTTAATTAAAAGGTATATTTTTAATTTATATGCATTAATAATGCATAGACCCTATAAAAAAACCTATAGAAGTTATGCCAACACAAGATAAAAGTAATAAATACTTTTGTGATTATATATATATTAAAAAAATATTGTACATATATTTTAAAAAATTAATACATGAATAATAAATATGATATAAAAATAAGATTAAATAATTTGTAGATATACGAAAACTGAGGACAGATTGGTTTTAAATTTACTAGCATATCATAGCATATTAAGTATATCCAGTGTGACAAAATGCCATAAGCTTATCGGCTATCTTTCTTTAAAATTAATCTTAGGAACTACTCCAATTTTATTAAATTAAAATTAAACACGTTTTCAGTAGTATATTATAAATACCTAAAGAGGCGTCATACGTGTTCATATATTCGGATGTCATGAATTGGGAGACTAGTGCGGTCTTACCAACTCCTGAATCGCCCAACAATACTACCCTGTACTTAGGTATTTCTTCGGCAACGCTGGATTCACCAGAACTTAGGTCATTGTAACTACTATTACCGCCGCAACACGAACCGTCAAAAGGAGATATTCCACTCAGGTTACTAGGACTGTGTCTATAAAATAATAAAATATAATTAGATAAAATAGCATTTTACACATAAAAGGAATACATGTTAACATGTTGTATAAATAATTTGTTTATTTTGACGTATTTAACTGGATTTTTATTAGTTGAAATACGTTCTAGAGTATCTATTAAATTATTATGCACTTTTTAGTAGTTTATAACACGATAATACATTAATTTTTAAACTTTATTTCTATAGGTTTTAGATATTTAAAAATTTTAAAAAATCAAGTAGAACAATAGTGACGCCTACTATGGTCCATAATAAATATAGAACAATATTTATCCACACTACAAAGATACTTTTAAACATATATAACTAATCATTTTATTAGTAAGAAAACCCCTATATATATACAGGGTGAATCAGCACTCAATGACAACTTAAATAACTTTTGATCCAATTAATATTTTTTGCTAATTTTTTTTTTTTAATATTTTATATACTTATGAGCTATAATAATAATGTAATAAATATCTTCTTCTTCTTCTTCCTCGCCTTAATCCCAACTACTTGGAGTCAGCCACCCTTATCCTAAACTTCTCCTTGATACGATCTCCCACTTTCTCTACGCTCACATCAGCAGTCCTCATATCGCATTCAATAACATCTCTCCATCTCTTTTCTGGTCTACATCGACCTCTTCTTTATTCAACATTCCTTTCTATAACTGTTCTTACAGTTTCTGATTGTTCTCTCCTCAAAACATGACCAAACCATATTAATCTATTTTCTCTCATCTTATCCACGATTGACGCTA
>NW_026101258.1:0-1783 GCF_025091365.1 Daktulosphaira vitifoliae
CACCTTTACAAAATTCTGATAAAGAAATAACTCAGGCTGAATGTCGTAATATTTTTTATAAACCATTTAATTTAAATCATTCTGACCAGTGTGTCGATACTTCTAATGTTATACAAATAATAAACCCTAAAAAGTACTCCTATAAATTTAATTATAAGTGATAAATTAAGGTTATTATTTATGAAATGTAAAGTTTCACATAACTTTTTTAATAACTTGTTTCAAATTTTACTAAGTGGAAGATTAGACATTCCTAAAGATTGATTTTATAGAGCTGTTGCGTGGATGTTACTAGGATATATTAAAAAACAGTTTCATGAAAGACTTCAGAGCAGAGCAAATACAGTACCTAGGATGTTCCGTGTTTCATCGAAACATCCCATTGTTGTTTCTTGGACAAATTTTTGCACTGTGGGAAATCATCAAGTTTATAACTAATTTCTATTCATTTTTTGTATTTGCCGATGACTTTCTAGTCGTATGTTTTTGTAGTTTTTTTCCATTCATTGTACAATGATTCAATTTCTTTAAAGGATTACTTTAAAAATTATTTACATTTACGGTTCATTGAAAGCAATTATTTATAACGGTATTATTAATCTGCAGAATTAAAAAAATTTTAATTGTATGTTTTACTAATAATCTGTATTACTTTATAGTTTTACTACTAAATAAAAAATGACCAGTACTTTATAGTACTGGAAAAATACATAATTGATCTCAAAATTTATGGAATATTTAGTTTTATATTACTAAAGAATTCTGGAACCAATAACAATCACAAATAATTAATGTAATAAATTATAATACATCTATACAAATATAAATATCGGTTCTTTTATCTTAAAATATATTTAACACATTTTAACCTTTTATATATAATTTCATTATAAAATTTTTTTGATATAAAATAATAATATTATCGATTTTTGTGAATACCTTTGTAAACAAATGTAAACTTTTTACAATTTTTTTTTTTTTTTATTGTCAGTTTTCAAATAATCATAGCTTCACTTGTTCTATTTTTGGACAATTTTAAGTTTAAATTTACATAATTATTTATAATTTGAGATGTTCACTTCATAGCGTTTCAATGTAATTAAAAATAAGAACAAACATATATTGCATATATTTTAAAATGAAATTTTTTTTAAATGTTATAATTCTTCCTGGATTATTCGTTCAATCCATGGGTCAAAATTAATATTGTATTCATCTTTGCATAATAATTTACTATATTTAAATAGACTAAAAAAAAATTTATAAGTAATAATAAAATATATATTTAATTTAATTTATACTTACTCGTGATCGACGCGTTTGAATGTATCTCTTTGAACGTGATCAACATTGGAAGTAGCACAAATTATGTTACTCAAACTTATTTTCTTAATTTCATTTATTTGTTCTTGAACAAAAAAAAATGCATAATAATATGAAAATGTTCATTTACATAGTATAGTATAGTCGAGAAAATAATTATAAAAATAAATATAAATAAATAAAAGGGTTTATGAATGTTTTTTAAAGTAAATGGAAAACAATGAGTAGTTATAGAACTTAAGTAATGGTTTTTATGTATAATAAATTGTAATTGTTCAGTAATCACTCTTTTCAACAAAATTTTTTAATTTTATGATCAATAATTAATTATTCCGTTGTTTTAGCTTCGATGCGAAACGGAGAAGGTATTAATTTTACCATGATGTGTTTTTTTTTTTTTTTATGTCTGTTGCCACTTTTTCTCAGCTTTCACAAAAACTAACTTATTAAACTTAATTTT
>NW_026101259.1:0-1782 GCF_025091365.1 Daktulosphaira vitifoliae
AAAAAGACTCAGACGGCAATCGTGTTTGGTATTTTGAAAAATTATCTTTTTTGTCGGATTTTATTGCCCGGTTCGGTCCCAAAATATCGGCTGCGGCCACCGTTCCTGTGAGCTTTTAATACTGATGTATGGCGGCGGCCCGAGGTTGTGGCCGAAGCATTCGCTGTTTAAGTGGCTTTATCCCGCTCATATATTATTGCCGCGCGCGCGAACCGGCCGCCAAGACAAGCGGAGAGGCCGACCGGATAAATCCGAATGCTCGGCGGATTAACCGTGTGCGCACACGTTCTCATACATATTACACTAGAGCAGGCAGCAGATTATTCACTTTCGGACAGCATTATATTATACCCCCGAAGGCTCTTCTCGGACGCAACATCTGCACCAACAGCACCCCACAAACGCCGCACTCTGTTCGCAGTACACGAGGTCGTCCCAATCGTTTAATTGGTTTCCTTTTGTACGGCCCCACAAATCCCTCTGCATTTTCCAATTGAGAACGGTTACCGAATATATTATTCGTGTACGAGGTGTGCGCACGTCATGTTACAATAAATCTGAACGCGCCACCTACTGCACAAAAATAAAGCGTATAATTAACTGTAAATTATGCTAAACGATTACATCTACATTGCTATTAGCGCGCGGCAAAAAACCAACAAAACTACCTGTTTATTTATTGTACAGTGTTTATTACACACTCTATCGGCATCCAGAGCAAACAAGTTGTGGTGAAACGGACCCATAATGTAAAATATCTCCGTGTAACGCCGATAAGTTCCATCAACGTTCATGTACAAGTGCAATGTAAAAAATGTCCACATTTCGTTCAACTAGTGATATTGCGCGGTGTATTTTCATTATAGAAAATATGTTTGTAAAAAAAAAAATGTCGGTGAATAATTTCATTTGAAATTGACTATCGAATCTCACTGAAATAACTAACACACATTTAAAATTATGAAAAATGCCGAGTTGTATTAATAAGTACCGATCTAATAGTCCTGTAATTCGTTTATTTAGTCGCTATCTATTATACGATTTCGGTCGTAGTACTATTTAATACTATAGGTAAAGATAATTATGTGTGAACAGCTTTATGACTAATAAAACTTTTAACGACTTTTAATTGTTAACCGAGTGCCGTTATAGCTAATTATTATTACTCGTGCTTACAAATCCACTTGCACTGTTGAATATCATTGTTATTATTTACTGAACAGATGTACGGGCAACTCCGAGAGCATAATGATATTTTAAATGCGTTCGTATAAAATATTGGTACTTGTTGGCATTGATGATTTTGTCACATATTACACCTAAACTTATCTATGTAACAAAATGTGTAGTAAAATTAATTTTTATACTCGTGCTACAAGAACACTTTATAATTTATTACACTTAAAAAACTAGAAGTAACATTACTTAATAAAGTTGGGATTCGTTATTCAAGCGAGTAGTATTTCATTTTAAAGTTTATATATTAAATTAGGATTAGGTTTTATAATATCTGTAATTTATGTATCAAAAAATTATTACCAATGATTTATGGAGGAATTTAGTTGAAGAGATAACTACTGAAATGGTTAATCTACCACCAATACTAGGTATGATGTTTAGGATTGGTATTTAAATATGATAATGTCGATGAGAATACTTATCTATAAATTTAACCACAAGAAACTTTATAAAAAGAAATAAAACTATCACTAGGGAAAAATTTCACTTGCGTATCAAATCTGAAATATTTTACGGTAAAACTATGTTGATGATTTTCTTAGT
>NW_026101260.1:0-1782 GCF_025091365.1 Daktulosphaira vitifoliae
CGACGGGATACGCGATAACGCGTGGCGTTTGGAGAGTTACAAACATACATACATACATACATACATACATACATACATACAAGTGAAACTAATATAAGCGTGTTAAAAATAATGTGAACTTCAATTAACAATCATATTTATGGACTTTATTTCAAAAATATTTTTTCTAAATGATTAAAACGGACATTAGGATTTGTACTATTTAACATGAGTATAATAAATATTAGATTTAAAGAATTATCAACTCTAAATTCAAGCAAATTGAAAATTANAATTATCAACTCTAAATTCAAGCAAATTGAAAATTGTGATTGATCAAAAACGCAAAATGTGTTTGGATTTTATTTTTTAGGAAATTTTATATTAGTTCCTTATATTACAATATTTATTATTCAATAAAAAACAATTAATTAATTAAAAATGCTCATTGATTGGGAAGTATATTTTTTTATTTTATTTTCTATATAATTTAAAATGTTATGTATTGTTTTTCATAAATAAATAAATTAATATGATTATTATCATACTTGAAAAAACTGTCGTTAGTGTTTCAAGTACTTTATTAATAAAAAAAATGTATCTTAGTACAGTACCAAGTATTTTATGTTGAATTGAAAATGTATTTTGGATGGGTGGTGTATAGATTAATACATAGTAAATAAAACATTACTAATTGGACCAAAACATTTTTATTTTTAAACTATAAATTATTATTATACATTATTACATTGCATATTTTTTAATCTTTTATGACATTATGGAGAGATGACATATACCATTTTTCCAACTATGCCTATTTCTCTGAATGTGCATGTTCAGACAAGACTAATAAAAGCTATGTTTAGTATGTTTCATAATTAAATGTATGAATGAAAAATATAAAAATAAACAATAAAATTCCATTTCTAGATTGGTATTAACATGTTGAAATATTATATCAACTCTTATGTCTATAAGATAATACAAATATTAAAATGAAGCACATTCTTATTCTACATATCATAGGATATAGTTGATTTATTTAATTGTTTGTTTTTGATAGTTTTATTCTATTTATTTAACAATGAATCGTAAGACAAGTTATATTTGGTATCATTTTACAATAATTGATAATACTAGATTTGCAAAATGTAATATTGATTATTGTAGTTTTTGTTTTTACCGATAATACTGTATTTGCCGTATTAGATATTGATATCTGGTAATTGGATAAGCATTGATAACAGAAACATTTTAGATGCTTAACAGCTAATGCCGAATGCGCATTATCAATTATCATACACAACACCAATCCTGCCGCTCTATAGATACTGCTATTTTTCATTATATTATGTGTTATAATATAGTAGCAGTTATAATATAGTGTAGACTATTGAAAAACATAAATTACGAAATTTAGCAATCACTGCTATTATTTACACTGAATAGCAGTCTGCGACTGTTATTGTAAAATAGCAGTGCTATTATAGCTGTTACTGCTAATTTTTATCATCACTAGTTTAGTTTTACATGACGGGATACGCGACATAATAACACGTGACGTGTGGATTTACAAACTTACAACAAACAACAAACATACATGTGAAACTAATATAAGCGTGTTAAAAAGAGAAACAACAATTGTTGTTTCAATGTGTCATGCTTTTAGTCTATTATTAATTTTTGTCTCAATTAAAATTTTCAACACGTATCTAATTCCTATAGTGTTTTAATTTAATAATAAAAATGGTTACTTAAAGAAAATTTTTTAGTAAGTAAATTATAAAAATATAATTTATGTTA
>NW_026101261.1:0-1780 GCF_025091365.1 Daktulosphaira vitifoliae
AGGAACCCAGCTACCGAAATTTTACTACTCCGTACGGCGCTCGATAGCGAAATTCCGGTCCGCGAACCCGAAGTGGGGGTTTTCGACAACACCTAGGACCGTGTCAGCGAAGAAGAAATCGACGCGAGCAATCAGCGGCCCGTCGTAGCGCCTTTACCGGAGGAACATCCGGTGAACCTCGTGCTACACACATCACACGACGAATCTGATGTCGACCAACCGGGGGGAAATGACGAGCGCAAGCGGACTACTAGGCACGCCGTACGTTGAGGACGCATACGTTGCTTGCTCGATAGCGCACGTGGCAGAACAAGTTGGGGCGATCCAACAGAATATTCGCGATATTTCGAATAACGCGTGGATCGAGGCACGGATGACTGAACTATAAAGGTCGCTGTCGCGTATGTCAATGGAACAGCGACAGAATTCCAACATGCTTGAGCGAATCAGTCAAAATATGCCGCCGTCCCCACATGTTGCTGTACAACCGACTATTCGACAAGTTAACGTTGACCGAAATGATAGTCGACGATCGGAAGCGCATCGCGTTACATTCGGTCCATCGGGAGCGACGGACACGACGCAATTTTACACGAGCGCCTCGCGGACATCGAAGCACAACAAGCCCGCAACATGAGACGGTCGTACGTACAAGCGTCGCTACCTCGGATTACCAAGACGAACATTATCAGCGCACTCATACA
This sequence comes from Daktulosphaira vitifoliae, assembly GCF_025091365.1. NCBI lineage: Eukaryota > Metazoa > Arthropoda > Insecta > Hemiptera > Phylloxeridae > Daktulosphaira > Daktulosphaira vitifoliae. The sequence continues at coordinate 705 of NW_026101261.1, forward strand.
TATGAGAACGAGCCGACCGATTTTTCGTATAGGCGCCAACCACGGGAGGGGTAATTCAGCACAACCGACGGTCGTCGGTCCTTTAATGATTTGTCGCCTACCGTACGCGCCTGCGTACCTGAGTATTACGGGAGATACGAAGAGGACCCACGGGAGTTTCTAGACAGAGCGGAGGATCTACTCTGTCAGGGCGGTATACACCCAATCGCGTGGGTGAATATCGTCGTCCCCTTTTTGAACGACAGGGCAGGTGATTGGTGGTGAGCCATAAAATTAAACATTATGCCATGGACGGAATATATGTCCGAATAACTCGAGGAGTTCGACAATATCGATATCCGGACTGCGCTCTAGACGGACTTAAAACGACGCGACATGACCCCCGACAAGCGTTAACCGAGTTTATTGATCATAAAGAACGTTTGGCCGCCCGAGTACGTTGTGGGTTACCGGAACAATAACTTTTGCGACAGTTAACGGGGCTTTTACGGGACGATTACTGCGCTACGATACGGTTAATGCACCCAGCGTCTTTCGCCGATCTACGTGAGATAGCGCACGACGTAGATAAAACCGCGGCTCCTCGGTACGCTCCGCCAGCGACCCGACAGCCAGCCGAACTGCCTCCGCGGCATACCGCTCAACCAGCGGCCCGACAGCGAGCGGGTTATGCACACGCGGACGCACCGCCTACCCCGTGCCGATATTGCGGCGAGCGACACTGGCACCGCCAGTGCCCAAACCGGCCGTCGGTATCGGGAAACGGCAATCGGCTAGGAGGGAATTAGTCCGCCCCTCCAGCCTACAACAGATNTCCAAACAGGGCGCAGCGTTTTAAACGACGTTTCAATTAAAACGCGCCCTACGCAATTTTTATCCGGTAACAACATATCACGCATCACGACCGTCGTGCAAAACACCGAATCTAACGGCCCTTAGGAGTTACATACCGCCAATGATCTTGGCACTTTTTCGGCACCGCACCCCTCTTATCGGAATGGAGGTAATGAAAATGACCGAGTAATGAAAATGACCGCGTAGAATTACTACTCCAGCAGTCGAGTTAGAATTCCAAA
>NW_026101262.1:0-1780 GCF_025091365.1 Daktulosphaira vitifoliae
TATTTGTTTTTTTTATTTATGGTTTTTAATAATTTATTTACTTCAAATCCTATAAAAATGCAAAAATGTAATGGAAAATTAATAAAATATATTCAAAGTTAAAGTTATTGAATTATATTAATTTAATCTTAGTATTCTCGGAAAATGTTTTACAAAACGTATTCTTTTGTTTTAATTTTTGTGTGTTGTATTTATTTTAGAGATGTTTTTGCAAACATATTTATAAAGGACAATGTAATTTAAATAAAGTTTATTAAACTATGTTTAATTTAATAATTTAGTTATAATACTTTATATTTATCTTTTATACAATATCTGGTAATAAAAAACATACAACAATTCCTTACAATTATGAAAGTCATATAATTTACTTCTTCATATGTACTTTATATTCAAATAAATAATTTTTTATAGATACTGCAGTTATAAATACAAAATTTTTATTATACACTCAAATACGTTTTTTTTTTTTTAGACAGGAACACTAATTTATCATATGACGGATGATGTAAGTTTTTGATCATTGCTAAAATTAGCGTCAATACATTTTATGAATTGAACTTTACATTTTAATTTAAGTCAATATTATATTTCAATACAATATAATATAATATAATATCAATTTATATTCAACAATTATATAATAGCTTACATAGACTTTAATTGTGTTTATAGTATATTGATAACACATAGATTATATTTCATTTTGCAATTTTTAATAAAAACATCTTGTCAAAATTTTCTTTTTTTTAGAGTTCCAAACAGTTTGGGAATCTTAATATGGTAAGAAATTATTTTATGTAAACATTGTAGTATGTTTTAATATTGAGTAAATACGGGATAATGATATGAGGGGCATCTATCCAAAGACTGCCCCAGCAAGAAAAAAGGTCGGGACTTTAACACGACCAATAGATGAGATGATAGACTACCCCCACCTCCACGTGGTCCAACCCGAGCAACGGCCCCACCGCTTGAGTAGGACTAACGAGGAAGGCAGCGCCGCGTTGTGATTTGGCTATAGATTAATATCGGGTCGTATCACAACGCAGTGGTGAGAAGATTTTAAGGCGACATGGGCCGCCCTGAAGCAATGCTTCACGGCAGTTCCAAGGCGGTTCACATTAAGTCGGTTATAGGAGAGAAAAAAAAGGGATAATGATGTGCAATTATTATTGTCATTATTAAGTAAGACATTTTGTTTTTTTTATTTTACGACTTGCATTATTGCGAACCGCCCTGGAACTGCCGTTGGGTATTACTTAAAGCGTTTGCGCCATCTCTATAACTCACATCACTGTGTGACCTTTATCATTATCCGGGTCTAAAAATCGGGTTCGTTACCCTGGCCGCTTCACATGGAGATGGATGTATGACTTTGCGAAAGTCTTAAACACACATAAAGATTTTCTAAAGTGCCGGCCTGAACCAGCGCTTCTATTTCAGATGTTCGGTCGATTTGCCTTTTCTTCCTTTAATTTTTATATCATCGTCCCTCAATATTATCCTTAAAAATTGAAAACATTTTTCGCATTCCCCGTAAATGGAGGAAATTTCTAAAGAAAATACAAATTTTAAAATTGCTAATTTTCGACATTTTTTCAATTTTTGTTACTTTTTACTTACGTTCATTTGACGTACATGCGCACGAAATTCTATAGGATTTACAGTAGAACCGTTGTTTTACTGTTCGATAGTTATTTTTCTATCCTAGGTGACATTCTAAGGGGTCGTCGTGGTAATACCATATTAGGTGTTGTAATTTGTTACTTGGTACGAC
>NW_026101263.1:0-1780 GCF_025091365.1 Daktulosphaira vitifoliae
TCATATTGTGATAGTGACGAGTGCATTACGACAAACATCAAAATATAAATTAATAAAGAAAACTTTAAAAGCTGAAATACTCTTAACTGCTAATTTAAATTATAGTGAGTTGTTGTTGTTAATTGTGTACTTAAATCAAACTCGACTACAAAATTTTAATTTGTCTTTGGGGAATATTCCATCTCTCATTTCATTTAGAGTACGGTCCTGTTTGAACACGCCTTGTGGGCAGATTAAGGATCGTGTTAAAAAGAATATTTTTGCCTTATAAAAAGTAGCGCCGGAATATATAATAATACGTCAATATTATATCGTTTTATATATGTAAAAGGTAAATAAGCTTTAATAATTTCATATGGTCCATTGTAACGATCTCGAAATTTAGTAGTTTAACCGTTTTACCTGTGAAATGTGTTCCATTGACGCTTTTTATGGTACGCATACATCCAAAACGTAATATAAGATCTAAAGGATATTTAACCATACTACGCTTTTGCTATGCAAAACTTACTTATTCTGTCTGTCGCTACTAGAATATAGTTATTAGAATTCAAATTACTAAGTGGCCCAATATAATCCAAACATATTTTTTGCATAATCTCCCCTTTTTCTAGTGGGTACATTTCTTTATTAGACGGTTTGGGTTGTTTAAAAGTCTTTTTGACAATCTAAACATAAAAGAACGTACGTTTTTATTTTTTACGCATTTTAGGCCAGTAATACCTTGGAATCCGTCCAGCACTAAATGATAATTTTCATGAATTACAATTTTTTTAAATTTGCTAGGTAACGCGAGCACGAACTTAGAAGAATCTTTAAAACTATTTTTGTAGTATAATACATTGTTATCCTTGATAATATAATTTTTTATTTATTAAGCCATGTAGTATTGCTTTCATTTGGATTTTTAATTGCAATTATGATATTTTGTAAATAATTATCCGAAGCTTATTCTAATATGATATTGATTGGTTGTACTAAATTTACGTTGGGTTGTTGTAATATTGTATGCACGCCTATTTTTGAAAGCTCTGTAAATTCAGAAAGTTTTGGTGGTTCGTCTATTATTCTACTAAGACAATCTGCAGCTTTATTAAAAATTCCTTCTTTATATTTTATAGAATAAACCTGTTAATTTAACTTTAAGTTTATTAACTATACGTGAATCAGTTTTAATATTTAATAAGCTTGTTAAGTTTTTGTGATGAGTCTAAATTTCGAAGTACTTTCCATGAGCATAAGGACGAAAAACAATTAATGTGTGAAAAATTTCTGGACACTCTAAATCCATTGCGCTATATTGGCTCTCAGCTTAAGTTGCAATTGGTTATTAATTGGTTGTACTAAATTTACGTTGTAATATTATATGTACGATTATTTTTAAAATCTCTGTAAATTCAAAAAATTTTGGTGGTTTGTCTATTATTTTACTAAGGCAATCTATAGCTTTGTTCAAAATTTCTTCTTTATATTTTTTAGAATAATAAAAACCTGTTAGTTTAACTTTAATTTTATTAACTATACGTGAATAAGTATTAATATTTAATAAGCTAGTCAAGTTTTTGTTATCAGTCGAATTTCGAAGTAAAAAGCAGTTAATTTGTAAAAAATTGCTATATACATTGCGTTATATCGGCCCTCAGCTTTATTCAGTTTAAAAAATAAAAGACAAATAAAAGCAAAATGATAAATGAAATTAGAACAAATTAATAATGAATAAATAACAAAATATCCCTTTTTCTAACTAATACATATATGTTCTGTTGACTGTTTAATCCTT
>NW_026101264.1:0-1780 GCF_025091365.1 Daktulosphaira vitifoliae
ATCATGATACATTTCTACCCTGGATATAAGTAAGGAAATAAGGTTCATTCTGCATTTGGAATAATGCACCAAATTCTTAAAATTAAACATTATCTACAGAATTACATCGAAGTGTTTCTTATGATGGCGATTGTAATCACTGTCAGATATCATCTGTACTTTTGTTAACTTAGTACGACCTCTTTGCTACCATTTTTATAACTAGACATTTTCCGGCCTTACTCTTTCTTCTGCTTAAGTATAAACATGTCAATAACTTCCGAAATATTAGTTTAAATGATGTTAACGACCAGTTATTTTCTTAATTATATCATTATCTAATAAACAAGATAGATAATTATGAGAATTGCTATTTTAAAATTTAATTTTAAATATCTATTAGGTATAAGAAATGGACATAAAAAATACTTCATGTGTATTTTATATTTTAATATTATTTATCAATCATACATGATAGATAAATTGAGAGACACATTGAAATAAAAGAAATCAATAAAAAAGTTATTAATATTATTTTTTTGATTAATTAAGTGGTTTATGATAAGCGAAACAACGTGTTTATGAAAACAATTCCTGAAGCTAAACAAAAAAACTTTTTTCTAGTGTAAAAAATCACCGTTTATTATTTTATTATTTTTACATAAAACGTTCATTATTTTTTGTAAAATATATTTTCCATGAATGCTGATTTTAAGTGACATAATTTTAATTATTATACTCTCAAATTTTAGGTTTTAATTGATAAAGTTCCAGTTCAGGCGATAACTGAATTAGTACTATAATATATGTTGCCAATGACATAAACATCTGAAAATGTTGTAAGATTTACATCAACTACTGACAAGTTTTAGTTTAATAGAACCTTGATTATTTGTTTCCTAAAGAAATGATAATAGTTATCTATAATTTATATGGCTTTGGCAAAAAAAAAACCTCAACTTTTATAAAAATTTTACTTAATAGTATAACATAAAATTTAGAAGCCTATAGCGCTAATATCCTTTATATCGTTCTATATATAACAACGTTTTTTTTTTGTGGCGTATAAAAAAAGTTGACAAATCAGTGCTATATAATCAAGTTTCTACTTCCCTCTTGTCAATCATGAATACACATAGTCTATAATTTTATTTTTTACTTACTGATGATATAAGTGTTTTGTTTACAACAAAAAGTCCTAAAGGCGTAATATCTGTACTTGAGTTTTGTACTTGAGTCATAAATAAATCAATCTATTTCAGACACAACAAAATCAGAAAAAAAAATAATTGTATGATATGCTGTAGTAATTACTTAAATTAATTAAAACTGTAAAATTCTTTGATAAAACTCTATTCATGATTTTCTATTTTGATTGTTTACTTAAAATTTTTTAATTTTTTTGGCCGACTCCAAGTAGTTGAGATTAAGGCGAGGAAAAAGAAGAAGACTTACAATTTTTTGAATTGGGATTTGTACTTTGGTTTTGCTTAAATTTTTAGTTTGTAAAACTTCTATATTACATATATTTTTGGTGAACATTTAAAATTTGTTATTTAGCTTATAGAAACATATATTTTTGTTTCATATATTTAATTACCTGTTCGAAACAACCCTTAGGTGATTTCCACAATTGTATATTCCTTAAATCACTAATTATAGATTTACTCTGAAATAAAAACATATTTGTATAATAAATATACTTAACGTTTAATGCGTTTAAGTAGTTACAGCATAAAATATAAATCTAGATACTCATGTTTTCTTTGTAATATTCTTTTAAAATTAAAGGTCTTAAAAA
>NW_026101265.1:0-1779 GCF_025091365.1 Daktulosphaira vitifoliae
AAAAAAAACTCATATTTTGTATAATATCAGAAAAAAAAAAAAAAATAGATATCAATCTTTTTACATCATCCATTCCTCCTTGATTATTGATTTGTGCAATGAGTTCTATTGTTATTAAGTTTCGTTATTCACCCTGCGCACTTAAAAGGCATCTGCACTGTCTACCCCTTTTGCGATGTCGCAGGGTGAGATATTAGTATTTGAAACAATCGTATGTGGAACGGCTTATTAGTTTTTCTGCGAAATTTGACCGGAAAAATCCGGTCATCGTATCGTATCGTTTGCCTGGTTGAATCAACGGCCATCTAAACCAACGCCTCCGTGTTGGCTTCGCATAGCAGCTCAGTGTGTGCATTACGGTCGGTTGTTTTATCTCGACGAAGGAATTCATGCGTTCCGGGACAAGGTGGACATTAATACGCGAAAGAGTATACTTTAGAGGGACGGCGGAGAATATAAGCTTCGGATGAGAGAAGTCGGAGGAGTAGAGACGGCTTGGCAGACCGGCCGACGACGACACCACCTAGGATTGGGGTAAGAGAGCGCCTGCGCTCGATGTCGGCGTCCAAGCTTCGCGCTGCCAGTGAAACCCTCGTATCCTCAGTGTCGACCGACCCCCGTAGTGTATCCTCAGCGACCGCCGACCGCGCCTGCCATACCGATTAGAGCGCACGTGGCCCTTTCACTTTTAGTGCAGCTTTTAAATTTTTGTTCATTTTTTTCTCAATTCGTCTTTGTCATTGATCCGACAGCGTTCGCTTGCAGTGCATTTTATCCCATAGTAATAAAAAACTATTTACTTTTCATATAGCCAACCGTTGTGCCGGGATAGTGGTGGATGATAACGTTGAAGTCAAGTAAGGTGTTCTATAAATTATAGATTAGCGGCTTAGGCTCAGGACAAATGTGGGTTACGCTCGAGAAACAATAATAATGTCGTCGAGATCGTCAATTAATAGAATCGAAATAGTTATTATTGAGGTGTTCGATGGAATTTCAGTTAATAGCGTGTGCGCAACCGGCAGCAATCCACTCGACAACGACCTTTGACTAGAGAGATTACCGCGCTATAATTATGTTTTCTTTGAGTTTCCGATCAGAAAACGTAATCAAAACTTCGCAATTGGACAAATATCATTATCAATGGCACGTTGTTGTCTCTAGTGCTTTCGATTCGGGTCATGGCTACCTACTCGTCAATTTATTCGACCGGTAATTGAACAATTAATTTATTAAAATAATATATTCCAATACGCGCGTAATAATTAATAACGCAAAATAAACTGCGTTGAGAGCGTGGGCGGCTATCGGAAGACGGCACGCGGATCGGTAACAGTCGACCGCCGTCGTTTAAAAATGCTTATTGACCAAAAAACTAGCGGTAGGCCGACCTTATTGCAACGGACCTCGACCACGTGCGACATTTGACGACGAAAAACGCCCTTTTGGGAGTAAATACTGACGGTAATGACTGTAGCCGTTTATTTAATATTCATGTTGCCCCGGTGTCCAAATACGTGTCGGCCACATCTTCCGGCTCGCCAATTACAAGTCGGTTATTATTAATTTTAATAATGTCAACGTACCCCGATCACGTTTGGAGGCGGCACATGTACGATCATTTATTTCGATTTCCTGGTTTGCATTCGTTATTTTATGGCTTGGTTCTTACGAGAACCAAACATATCATCACAACGGTGACGGCCACACTTAATGTCTCACTCATCTTGAATGTGAATCACTCGGGGATGGCCAAGGACTCGGATTTTTTTGGGATCA
>NW_026101266.1:0-1779 GCF_025091365.1 Daktulosphaira vitifoliae
ATCATTTTGGCTCTTTTTATGTCTTCCCTTTGGGTACACTGGTCAGCTTCAATACCTTTAGTTAGTGAATGTTACTAATTACATTGTCAATTACTAATGAAGTAGGTTTTAGACCCGTCAGCACGGTCCAGCTCAAATGTAACAGATTAAAGGGCGACTCCTCGTCAGCCACTAGTACAACTTCCTTAATAATGTTTTAAATTCAATATATTATTTAGTATAATATTATATAAATTCAGGAAAAAAAAATTATTTTGGACTAATTCTTGTTTAAACAATAATGGCTTATGATGTATATACAGATAGTAATTATTAGATGCAATGTGCCAAATTCAGAGTAAAAATACTGAAATTCATAGCGTGGTATTAGTATGTTGATGACTGAAGGAGAGTTATGAAGGCAGTGACGTCAGCATGATCCTGAGGGATGTGTGGAGTCGCAAGAAGATATGCGTAGTCATTGCACTCCAAACGATGAAATCGATTGCACAAGTAATTATATAGCAGAGCTTGAAGTAGCGTATGTAGAAGACATGTTGACCAAAGAACAAGAAAAAGATGAAGGCAGTGCACACAGTATGATTTTTGAGGAATGTATGGAGTTGCAAGAAGATTCTCGTAGTCTTTGCACTCCATACACATTTTTTCCGAAGATGATTGCACAAATTGTATGGCAAAGCTTAAAGAGACAGATGATGAAGGAACTATATTGGAAACGGCTAGAAATGAAGAAATACATTATGCATTTTTTCAGAAAGAAGAATGAAGCTGACAGGATTACTTCAAATGATGAGAAATAATTATTATTTAAAGAAAATAAGCATTTTATAATATTGCAGTCTCCATGGTAAAAACTCATTATAGATATTATAAACTTTATTTCTTCAAAAAATACATATTTTAAATTTTACACATATTTCAAGCGATTTTAGAGTCAAAATAATACCTTTTCAGCTTCGCATCGAAGCTAAAAATAAAATGTTTTCTTGTAGTAGTAAAGCGTTAACAAAATTTTCTATTATATGCTACACAAAAATACTATTGTTTGTTTCCTCCAAAATAATTTAAAAAATCGAAATATGTATGTGGTTTTGACATAAAATATTTATAGACATCTTTTTTATAAAAATATATTATATCTACATAAGTCTTTATAAACTTTCGTAAAAGTTATTGTTTTTGAGATAAAAAAAAAATACCCTTAGAGTATCATTTTTAACCTACATATATGTATATGGGTCACGCCTTAGAGTTGACTTATTGTCACCGATTTTTCACAATTATTTTTTTCCTGTACTCGAACAATTCTAGGGGGTGGCCATTTGTAAATATTATAAAAAAAAAAAATCAACCAATGTAACTTACAGTCATCCTAGGGTTCCTAAATAGTTTTTTTAAACAGTAACATAAATATTTAATACATTAAAAGTTAGAAAATGATCCAATTAAGGATATTATTAACCAATAGTAACTTTTGAACCATTATTCTAGCTATGACTAAATTTAAAGCATATTTTCTAAATAACGAAGTGATGATTTAAATTTTTACATATATGAATTATTTTTTTTTTATCTTAATATATGAAATAAGTAAATAAAATGAATACTCAATAACACGATTAAAATACTGTTAGTTCATAAATAACCAAATTATTAGAACTATAATAGTTTGTTTAAAAATGATTTAGCATTTTTTTTTACATACAGGGTGATTTTTTTATCATAACCCACTCAATTACTTGCAGAATAATAATAATTTAAACATTTTTTTTTTCATTA
>NW_026101267.1:0-1778 GCF_025091365.1 Daktulosphaira vitifoliae
AAAAGCAAGACATAAGAGCCCATAGGAATGCAAAAACATTAAGAAACTATAGAAATACAAAATATTACGAAGCCATAAAAATGAATTAATTATATATGGTACATGACAGATAATAACTTTCTCTATACAAATTATGAAAAATCTCAAAACCCATTTTTATGAAATTAGTTTATAAATAATTAAAAAAATATATCATTATAATTATTTGACAAATTTTAGGTGCAAATTTGCTCGAATATTCATATAAATATCATAAATATTTTTTGTATTTATGCCACTAGATATACATTTGCATTTTAAGATCTATATTAATATCATTAAAATAAAAGGCTCATATTTTCAATAAACGAAGTATTGATTAGTATAAAATTGTACTAATATCATAATAAGTCATAGGTGCATTGTTTTTGCTACCAGATTTAACAAAAATAGAATAAGTCAAAATGACCATTTGTTGATCTAATGTACAGCTTTGATTGAATGAATCTAAAATACGTATATGAAACTCCATGGGGAAAAGGTTTTTTCTATTTTCTTAAAGTTTGATATGAAATATTACCGTTTCTTTGGAATTGGAGAATACAATGTATAACAATTACCACCATTTTTGTTGCCATCTTTCGGGTATGAGGAATAAAAAAGATTGGTAGTAGCCGCTTAATCTATCCCGATGGGACATAACATAAAACAGAACTCTTGAAGTAAAAACGCAGGTGGTATTTATTGTTATAAACGTAAAAAGTTTGATGATATATTTTTTAAGCAGAATTTGACAAACCATTGCCTATGATATTTAATTTGGACTTCTAATTTCTAAAAAATTGACATATAGCATATTTTATAAAAATAATAACAATTTTTTTTTTGTGGTTGATGTTTAATTGACTTCACACTAACATGGAGGTGATGAAGTTGAAATACTAATACTCATTAAATGAGATTCTGACAATAGGGGCTGAAAGTTGTTGGAATTGTAAATGATGGATTACATTGAGAGGTTGTCTTATTCATACTTAAATATGTACATAAAATATGTGTATTATGACGCTCCCATAGAAACTTAATGTAATTATTACGACTGGCACTGTTACCGGAATCTATCAATCGTTTAATTTATACATTACACAAATGTGTCATCTTATAATAACATTAAATAAAAGTTTTTGCTGTTGATAAAACTCGTTCAGTTAAATTTAACTATGTCAAATGTAATGTCTCAGAATATATATTTAAAACTGTATTAATATTAGTTTAGATCACAGAAATAAAAATAGTAATAATATCATAAACTAAAGGTTGGGTTGGCCATATAAGGCGTAAGAGATGAATTAAAAAAGTAATTAATAACTTACAAATAAATTTATAAATTAAAAATATTATGAAACTAGCAATACCGAAAAACATTTTCCACGCAAGATTATTATTTAAAGAGAAATCGCGTCACTAGTGTTAAAAGAGTCTCTTTTCATAAAACAATAACGTTAAAATAAAAAAAAACCCAGCACAGGGGGGTCACGGCACAGTGGTGACATGGTATAGTTGGGTCAAGTATAATGATATCTGACAGTGATTAAAATCACTATCATTAAAAATGTTTCGAAGTAAATCTTTAGTTTAATTTTAAAAATTGGTGCATTATTCTAAAAGCTATATGATCTCCTATTTCCTTATTTATATTCTGATTAAGATAAAGTATGTTGAATGAAAGAGGGATATAAATATTATTTCTCATAAAAAAATTGTATTGATCTATACACTTTTCAATAAGTTATAGCATT
>NW_026101268.1:0-1778 GCF_025091365.1 Daktulosphaira vitifoliae
TAATATATATATATATATATTTTATAAAATGATTTGTTAAGTGTTAAAACAAATGTTTTGCAATGATTAATGGGAATACTGACATTAAATCAATAAATTTAATAAATTCAAATTGAGCGATCAAAATCTGTTGCAGAAAATTTAAATATAATTTTTTTATGATGCACGCGATCAAAGCTGAAAGTTTTTAGTTATTATTTTATTCTTTGAGCGAAGTTACTATAAAAATAATGGCGTAATTTTAAAAGTATATTAAGTTCTTTAAGTTTTCAAAGTACTTCATTAAATTTAATTTGAATAGTACTATCATACATAATGTATTGTTTGTAAATATTATAATGTTACCGCACAAAAGACGGACTAATAATAAGAAAACTCGTAAAAGTTTCAACTCTAGGAAATTGTCGAGCGTAAAATGATTTTGTGAAAGTAATAGTTGAACTTACATGAGTGATGAGAGAAACTTTCATTCAATTTTGGTAAACTCTCTCTACGGGCTATGATGAATTAATAATATCCATGGCGCCAACTTCGATTCTTAAAATAATTAAATCTAGACATATGTGCGCCTTTTCATAAAGAACAATATCATCTATCAATAATTAAAAATTATCTCCTGAATTGTTTGCATATGTCTTCACAAATCGAGTTACAACATTAAGAAGTCTTACGATAAATATATTATGATTAAATGGTTTTACTTGAAATAATTAATCGAGCACTGTAGTAGAATAATTTAGAATTTTGTTTAGCAATATTATTACAAAATAAAAGTTTTTCGTGAAGTTACCATGAAATACTTTACACTGAATAAACGCTACTATCAAAATACTGTTATTTGTTATAAACGATGTGTTTGCATTGTTGTTTTGATTACAATTTAGGTTTAGAGAGTATTATCAATGAAATTTTAATTTTTTAAAATTGTTTAAATATTCACCTCAATAATATTTGGTAACAATAATTTAATGAAATATTAAATTTACTGTTTGTGTTGGAAATAGTTCAAGAAACTGTTAGATTTTTATCCGAAAATTTTCGAACACGATCAATTAAATTCCATTGGACTTTTTGAACAGCGCAGGCATTAAAATGCTTTGAATATTTAGTTTCGCTAAACAATTTCTGTCATTGTCCGGGTAACGTTTGAAAAATATCATAATGTTAAATCGTGTCGAGTATTTGACATCAGAACAAAACAATATTTTTAAGGTTTAAAAACTGACGTTCTTACAAGTTTCAGTGAATAGTTAATTAACAATTGTATGGTTGAATCACACGAGCCAAACACTCAACACTCTATTGCCGAACAACGAGAATGAATCATAAATAAGATTCTAGTCAGAGATATGTTTGTTGTGCTGCTCTTTTGACAATCGACTCGATGCATAGACCGCATGCAAATGTATTATTATGGACACATATGGTTGTCATGGCCACCACTCCATCGACAGTGTAATTTAAATTTATTGACTCGGTCTAAAATTATTATATCCGCGGTAACAATAAATGAGATTGGTTTTGTAATCAAACGGTTGGATTGGTTTGCGTGGAATTGCGCCTTGTTTGCAGTTAAATGAAGCGACTATTGAAAGTATAGGCACGTACGCTTTTCAACGAAAATTCGTTTCCGAAAACAATTAATGTGCAGCTTATGAGTTTCAAATTCCCAGTCGGCCATAATGTTTTTCCAATCGTACACGACTGTTGCTCTGTTGTGGTACACTACAACAAAGTACATCATACGCAAACCCATAGAAACGGAAGTGAATTAAAAA
>NW_026101269.1:0-1778 GCF_025091365.1 Daktulosphaira vitifoliae
ATATATTAAATTTTAAGTTTATATTTGTTCAGCTTTAATTGGATTTTACTAACATTATTAACAATCAAATATTTTTCATATTAAAAAAACCTTTTACTAACAATCATTAATAAAATTGCATTTAAAATACAGGTAAAATACATACAATATGTTGTTTTATCAAAATTGAAATGTTTTTGAATATATAAGAAATTCAAATATTGTCGTCTGTTTAAATATTAGTTTAATTATAGTTTTTTTAAAGAGAAATTTTGGAATCAAAAACAATGAAATTAATCAATTTACCATAATTAAAAATAAATAATAACACATTCCACCTTACTTTACACGTGATTAGTTAGTTTAATCAAAATATAAGAATTGTTTATTGTATCTATACTTTATTCTAATGTATGTAATATTGAAAGAATATTTGTTTTTAATGTACTGTTCTTGTACAAATATGATACTCGTTCATTTGTATGTAAAATATTTATTGAAATTATCGCACTTAGGAAAATTTTCCTTTATCTTAGTACAAACATTTTCATTCATTTGAATATGAAAATCATTCTTATCGAATACAATTTATTTTAAACTGTATAATTGACAACTATCATGATATTTAATATTCACCTTAATGATGCTTAATTAATATTTTTCATTATCACTACAATATTTATTAGACAACTGCATAAAAAATATTACTTTATCTAATCATGATAAGAAAACTATTAAAAATAAAACTTGAGTATAACTAATATAGTGAATAGGTTTAACATAACTTTTTACATTTATTATTATTTCGGTTATTTCTAGTAACTCATTTTTTTTTTTAAGAAATTAAAAATAAAATTTACTCTCTAATTAACGCTATATGTTTGTCAATTCTCTAAATAATTTAAGTCTGATTCAACTAAATTCTTGTTCTTTTAATGAAAGTTATTATATGAAGAGTAAAACTTAAATTCAAATACTTCATAATCTTAACATCGAATTTTTTTAATTCCTTTTTTGATTGCCTTATTTGTTGCACATAGCGATGTGTTTCATTATAAACCAATGTATTTATGTATAATAAACATATACAGAGTGTTCAGTAAGTCAACACGTTTCTATTGTTCTCATTGTTTGTAACAACTGACCTGATACCTTATTTAGTAAACACTCTGTATACATTGGTTCATAATATGTATATCTATATGTAACTTGATCACATATATATTTTAGCACATGTATTACTGGAAAATTAAATTTTTGTAATTTAAATTACATAATATTTAGGTAATTAAAAGAAAATTGTGAAAATTGCACTTATTGGTTATGTATTTAGTCGCATCTAGGTAGTCCAGGGTCAGCTTGGATTAACCTTAAAACTTAATTTACTTACCCTAAAAATCAGTAATATGTAAATATATTAATTTTTTATGGTAGAGTCTATCTAGGCCTTCCCTAAAAAAAGATTAATTTTTTTAATGCTGCCACTACTAATATAACTTTGATTTTGATTGTTATGAATACTTTAAAATATAGTCCCTTATTAATATTTAAATTATTAGTTCGAAACTAATAATTTAAACAGAACTATGATCATTCCCAGTTATTGATTTCATCAAAGTATTATTCCAATAAGTTTTTAGAAAATTGTACCATTTATAATATAATATTTACATTTATCTGTATAGTAAACATCTATTTTTAGTCAAATTAATTATTGATTCAACAGACTTACTAGTAGTAAGTCAAAAATTATGAAACATCTATTATTTTTAATTGATGCATTTATGTCGAAACTGCAT
>NW_026101270.1:0-1778 GCF_025091365.1 Daktulosphaira vitifoliae
GAAATACAAGTATATCTTACTCAAGTTTATTTTACTAAAAATCAGTTAAAACTATGACTATGCATCAATGGTTGATTTTTTTTTAATTGTTAATCACCAATAAAAATTATTTTATGAAGTTGTCACTGGACTACTCAATTAACCTTTTCTTTGGTCTTAACAATGAAAACTTTTTTAAAAAGACAATTTAAATATCATTTGGCACAAAGATGAATCTTTTACTGGAGGGAACATTTCAGTTGAATGTGATTAATCAGATTATTTACTTTACTTACCGCCCATTAACTAAATTTAATAAATAAAATGCATATATTACAATATTATAAGTATAGATGGACAAGATTAACGTAAAATTAAACCTTATCGTTTACATACAATAGTTGTAAAATAACGAAGGCAAAGGAATAAAATATGCTGCACANGTTGTAAAATAACGAAGGCAAAGGAATAAAATATGCTGCACACTTGCATTTCCGGTCAACTTTGAGACACATTGCTCTACTCTGAGTAATAAAGTATTCACCCGAGAGAAATTTTTATGCTTATTTTCTTGTAAATCGAGTCACGTTTCATAACTAATAACTATGACATGAATGTCTGATTTGATGAGAAGAAATTCACTAGTTAATACATTTTTATTACTTCATTTATAAATAAATTATCATCGAATAAAAATAATGTATGTTTCTACGTACTTGTTTATAATGGGTGTTTTCCGCTGACAACCCGTTTTAAAATTCTATTTCTTTATTTTTATCTTGAAAATCTATCTTGTGCCGGAACCTACATCATTCATTATATACCACGTTTTTTTATAATTATACTAAATACTGCGTTGATTTTTTACATTTCGAATTAACTCCAATTCGAAATTCTTCAATTGTGTGTTACATATTTGATGTTTTAACAAAGTTTAAATTTTCATGAGTAAATATATTCAGTTTTACACACGTGAATAACTTAAAATTTGAATTAAATTAAATAGTAAAAATTTCATTTAATAAAAGAAATATTATTATGATGTTTTCAAGATTTAACTTATGATTACTTAATAATTTATACTTATTATTCATTNTCAAGATTTAACTTATGATTACTTAATAATTCATACTTATTATTCATTATATCATAAAGTATATTATAAGTCTATAATTGTATATATTTAATACTGGCAATCTATACACGTAAAAAATGTATGTCACTAACTCCAAGAGAGTCATAAACATTTTCAAATTCATTCGTTTTTTTTATATTAATATTAATGAATGACACCCGTTCATATACCAACTGAGANTATTAATATTAATGAATGACACCCGTTCATATACCAACTGAGATTACGGTTCATTCATTATTATAAACCATTAAGTATAAAAAACGGATTATTATAAAAAAATAGGCCCATTATAATCATTACAAATTGTTTAATATAATTCGACTCATTAAATGATTGCAGTATAACGTAAAAAGTGACTTGAACAAATGTTAACTTGAATGACGTCAGTTGTAAAAATTATTTTGCAATTCTCTAATTCAGTCATCACAATAGGCGAAGTTATTGACCAATTAGTAATTTTCTAAGACACTCCATTAATTTTGTCTTATTTGCGTTGTACATTTGAATAAATATACCCGCACCCTTTCGTTACTTTAGATGTATGTATATTAACATATTACTTTTATTGATTTGTGATTAGGCGCTTGTAATCGACTGAAAATGTATCACGAAGTATACCGATTGTGCATAACAGTAGTAGTTGTCTTTGAAAGCGCGTTAC
>NW_026101271.1:0-1776 GCF_025091365.1 Daktulosphaira vitifoliae
CCAAAAACATGCAAGTGTTCCAAATAGTAAAAATTTGTTTGGTGTAATTGTACCTAAAGAATTTGGAGGTACAAAATTTTCTGCTGCTGAAATATCAGCAGCTTATAAATCTATAGGGTTGTCGCAATATAAACCTTATTTGGCACATGGAAGTGTAGTAAAATGTATATTAAAATATGGAACTGAAGATCAGAAAAATAAATATTTACCATTATTAGCATCTGGTGAAAATATTGCAACATATTGTTTGTATGAATCTGAACAGGGGTATGATATTCAAAATACTAATACTAAAGCTTCATTTCATAATAATCATTGGGTTATAAATGGGTCAAAAAATTGGGTTGTCAATGCTAAACAAGCAGATACTCTGTTAATAATAGCTAAGACAATGGATGAATGTAACAGACCAGAAAATAATATTCAGTTTTTCAGTGCATTTCTTGTTAAGAAATCATCAATTGGTATAACAGTAATTGAAAATGGTGATCATTGTGATGTATTATTTAATAACGTCAAAGCTGAATGTATGTTAGGTCCAGAAAATGAAGGTTTACTGTTGTATTCATTATTATTTAATTCAGATTTCTTAGAATCTGCTTCTGCTACAGTTGGTGAAATAAAAAAAATTACCAAAATTATTTCTCAAGATACAAGATTTAAAAATCCATTAAGTATTACCAAATTTGGTCATATTTACAGTAATCTGTTTTCTATGAATTGTATTTTAAATTTTACAAATTTACTATTAGATTCTCTTAAGGTAGATGATTATGAACAAATACTAGCACGATTATTTGTTACTAAAGCAGCTTATGCATGCATAGATTTATTTGATGATTTAGGATTACCTAAAGACATGTATGAACATATTCAAAATTCTTTATTATTTGATGGTAGAGGTAATTTACTTATATATGTCGGATCATTATTAGGAATTCAATATGCAGGACAGTTTATGGCAAATGATATTAAACAATTAAGAAATCCTTTGATGTTTCCTAAATATACATTAAATCATATTATTAAAATACAGAAATCTTTAAAAGACAAACCAAAATTAAGAAATTTTCTTGGTCAATATTTACACCCATCTCTAAAAAAACAAGCTTCTGATCTGGAATATTGTCTAAGTAGATTACAATTTGCAGTACAAAACATGTTCATTAATCTTGGACCGGATACATTTCATTATCAAATGGTGCTTGAACGAGTTAATAGTGTTGCTTTAAATATTTATGCTATGACAGCAATCTTACATTATGTATCGGAACATTTATCAAAATCTAACTCACAAATATACCCAACAGAATTAGTTTTCGCTAATGTTTTTTGTAACACTTTACGTTCTCAATGTAGTGAAAAAGTAAATGAAATATTAAATTCTCCACATAATGTGACTGATCCCCTTTATAAATCTCTTGCTCAACAACTATTTGTTGAAAAAAATTATTTTCTAGAACATCCTCTAAAAAGAAATATTTTTTAAATTTTATGTAAAATTAAAATAAAAGTTTTAGCTTGTATAAGTTATCTAGTAGTTAATGCCATTTTTGTTAAATTTTTGTTTGTTTCCTAAATATTATTACTTCAGAACATTAAATTTTGATGCAGAAACTGCTCATAAAGCCAATGCCATTTATCACGCTATTAGAGTAGAAAAAGAACCCAATAACACTGTTCAAAAATACTGTTGTGTTGAAGGAAGCTATGTCAAAATGTAAGTGTTTTATTACATAAATATTTTCAATATATATATATATATATATATATATA
>NW_026101272.1:0-1280 GCF_025091365.1 Daktulosphaira vitifoliae
GCAATCTGGAAATTTTATAATTACTAATTACAGTACATTTATCAGAAAAATTCAATTTTTTTACATTTTTATCGTAATAGATAACTAAAATAGAAAGAATAGTAATCATATCCTAATAAATTTTGGTGTTTAAAAAAATTCTGCAATTGAAATATTCAGAACTTAATTAATTTTAATAATTTACTTTAATTAAATGAACCAATCAAACCAAAGTAGTTAAAAATATTTACTCAATTGAGCGTATTATCAAAAATATAATTATAATTGTAAAAATCCATCGTTAACTTCAGGTGAAACTAAAAATCATTTTTTTTTTAAATTTATGATTTATATAGCAACATATTACNATTTTTTTTTTAAATTTATGATTTATATAGCAACATATTACTAAAAAATTTGGCATATTATAGACTGGTAGTAGCACACATAAATAGAGTTAAAAAATTAATAAATTATAAAGTAAAATTATTTACTTTTGTAGTTGAATACTTTTATCATATCAAATCTACTTCGACAATAAATACTTTAAGAATATTAAAAAATAATGATTTTAATTGTTTGTATGGAAAAAGCTGGTTAAGCTACTTTTTATTTGAATAAGGAATATTTTTTTGATTTTTAAGAGTAATAACTTAAACTAATCATTAACTTAAATATCATAAACTTAAATGAATCATTTGACGTATCGTTGAAAAAAGTAGGTCTAGTGAGGGTTGGCAAAATAAATCGTAGCCACAAAAGAACCACATAGTAAAATAATAACAACATGAATATCAATTTCTTCTCAGGAGGGGAGACTATAGTGATAAGATCCTTTATATTTATTGAAATTATTGAATCTAAATGAGATAAATATCAAATGATTTGAAAATTNAGACTATAGTGATAAGATCCTTTATATTTATTGAAATTATTGAATCTAAATGAGATAAATATCAAATGATTTAAAAATTCTATTTTAACTCAAAAAAAAAAAAGCAAAATTTTAGAAGTTACAGACGGATTTGAACCTCGTACCCTAGGCGTAAAAGATCAAGGTATAACCCATTCGGCAACTGTTGGTTGCATGATAAAATTGGCTATTTAAGCAAACTCAAATTTAAAAATTACTTTTTCGACTTTAAAAAAGTAAAAAAATTTTAATAAGTATAATTTCATATGTCTTATGAACTTTATTCTATGTCAATGAAATTATATAATATTCATGAAAGTCAGTTTATTCCCCTAATAAAATATTTTAAAATAAAATAAAATACAAAACCTAGAATTTTAATAAAAAA
>NW_026101272.1:1377-1776 GCF_025091365.1 Daktulosphaira vitifoliae
AGGTCGACGGGATAAATTTTTTTTTTTTCATTTAGTAGTACATAAAATAAGCTTTAATTTGACATATGTTTAAAGGACACAGTATTTCCTGAACATTTTCAAAAATTAAGTTGAAAAAGTTAGTTTTTGTAAAAAAGTTGCTATTTTAAATCCNAAAAAGTTCAATTTTTTATACAATGTTTCAAGTTATGAACGCCCGCTATATAAGTTGAAATTGTCCAATTTTAATAAAAAGTATTTCAAATAAAAGATGTACTAATAATGTATTTAGAAAAAAAAATTGTGCTGATACTTACATTTTTCAAAAAGTTATAGCAATTTTAAGTTGAAAATTTAAAATCGAAAATTGTTACACAAAAATAGCGTTTTTTTTAACTACGGCAGCCGTTTGCATTCAAA
>NW_026101273.1:0-1775 GCF_025091365.1 Daktulosphaira vitifoliae
TGTACATGGACATTATTATATGAGTATATGGAAAACTATAAATTGTATTCAGCCGTGAAAACGATTATTTCATTTGCCGGTTGGGTTCCGAAGAAAATAATGTGTCACTCACATGAGTATATATTTCCATTTCTATGATTAAAAACAGTTATAAAGAGCATTGCGTTCAAGGCCCGGTCGATCCCTAGTCAATTCAGCGGAGTCAGCTCGGTTTCGAGACGCATAGGCAAAATGTCAAAAAAAAGTAAATGAACAAAAACCGTGTTTGTTCAATTATATGTGTGTGTGTATATCCAATCCTCTCGGATTTCTCGATCATTATCGTTTGACCGTCACACAAATATCGGGCAAACAGAAGGTTAGCGCGGGGCGATTCCGAGCAGCAGCAATTCGATCCCTCCGCGTGCACATACGATTCTCCATTTCAGTAGTCCGAGCGCACACACTCGACAGAGTATCCGAGATTCACTCGTCTCCATTGTTTGTCTGTTTGCAAACAAACAAACGAAAAAATAACACTGACATGGTAACGGCGCGTTTGTCGATGTAAGAGATAATTGGAAGAGACCGATCCCAAATGGATGTTGCTACACCAGGCAGTTTTTTTTTAAGGAAAACGGGCTTGGGGACGTACGGGAAAAAGAAACTACCACCAGAGGGTCCTCGTATTACAATATAATGAATTACAATTGTACAACGGGAGTATTATTGTTATGAAACGCGTGTGTCCAAAATGTATTCAATAAGTATTCAATAAGTACTCTAATTTTTAGTTCTTCCCATACGCGTACCACTTGATACGTGTGTAAATTGCCAATAGCCAACAAATTTTCTTAAAATTTTTCCACTTCTTTCCAAATAAATCCTCCCCCTCAATCGTACGGACATACAACCGAATACGGACACGATTTTACATTTGATCCGCGTTCATGATGAAAATATTTTTAAAACTCAAGGACGCCTACAGTCGTTTTATTGAAAAAACGGGTCGTCCAAATTCTATTGGTGTTTTTGCAATTGCCACGACAAAATATCATAATGCAATATATATTTTTTGCGGTCGATATTTCGAGTTGTTGGATTCCGCTAGTTGATTTGTAAAACTGTGGAATCCTTGACCCGACACAACGGTGACAATACGGCCGTGCACACGTTGACGTTTTAATGTCTAATGGTTTTTTTTTCCAGACCCAATTGAATGCCGTACCCAAAACCAAGGATGTAACTACTATTCGACCCGATGACCAAACGGGATTTGGTGGACGGTATGGTTCTACGATTCAGAGAGGTTACACTGGGACGACCTGTGACCCGCACGCCTACGAAATGCTATAATTCGACGTTCTACTAGCGTTTTAGTTGCATTAAGATATTTAATTTATCGGTGTGACAGCACTGTGTGGCACGCGGATAGATGATTGTGAGGGGAGCGGCGGTAATAGGGTAATTTTTTTTCAGCGAGGTTCAAACCAATTCGGGAGCCCAAAACTCGGGCACAAATGGTGTTGTACGACCAATACGACGCGTCAGAGAATGCCCACGCAGATGAAATGAGACTGAGACGAGGTTACCAGGAAAAGTTTCCTGGACGAATTCGGTCGATGATGCTTCTCGGAGACCGAAAATCGGTAGGAACACGGGAATCGACGAGCACCACCAGTTCAGACGATGGCCCGGGCCCTCGTACCGCTGTGGTTTTTGCTCGGCGGTGTTCGCATAGCACGGAGAGGGGAAGGGATGGGGCGTCAACGGATTGGAATCGCGTCCGTGTCGGA
>NW_026101274.1:0-1775 GCF_025091365.1 Daktulosphaira vitifoliae
AAAAAATTTTAGAATAAGGAAAATCATGGAAATTCTGTGATTTTTTCTGGTATTTTTAAAAATTGATTAAACTTAACACATATATATTTTTAAATTTCTTATAAGCTTTTTATTCAGGCTAGGTTAGAGGGGTTGGAGATAGCTCCTCTTAGTTTGCCTATGGTAATAATAATACAAATAATAGGGAGTTGATGAAATAACATGTTTCCACTCTAAATATATATTATTGTACTCCTAAGTAACTTTAGCAAATTGCAGAAATTTAAAAAAAATAATTTGTAAACAATTATTATATATACATATAATTACACTAATTTTTGTTTAAGAGCTAAAATAATATCTGTTTAAAAATTAAAAGAAAAACATATAATACTTGAATAACCTGAGTTATTTTTTGATGATTAACTATAAACTTGTATGTCCTAATTTTCTGAACTATTTTTTTTTTATATCAAAAATAAACAGCGAATAAAAATAAATTATTGAAGTAAAAGAATCCAAAATAATTTTTATTGTATAATTAAATTCAGTGTAACAAAACAAATTCTATAGTTCATTAAAAGCATAATATAGCTTAAGATTTTTCTTTTTTATTATAATTTCAGGTTAAAAGATGACAAGCCAATTACAACTGAGATGTCTGATTCAGACAGTTCACTGACAGTTGATGGTAATAATGTTATATTTAGAAAATTTGTAGAAAAACATACTGGTCAATACACTTGTCAACTTTTTAATTCTAACAATGGTCCATCTATAGGATCAAAGGTTATTCATGTTGTCTGTAAGTATATTTCTGTTTTAATTTTAATGAGTGAACATGTGAATCTAAAAAAAATATTATATATGTAACAATGTTTGATTTAAAATTAAAATAGTACATAGCAATAGTTATAAAAAATATTACGTTTTATAACTTTGACTATATTATTGTCACAAAATTAATTTAAAATATGTATTCTTTTTTATTGTTTTTTTAATACAATTTTGTTTTACAGTAAATCCATTCTATCAATTAATAGATACTATTACTTTCATTGAAGAAGAAAGAGCGGAACTGGAATGTGAAGTACATGGTGTACCACTTCCTGATATAAATTGGAGATTTGGTATATATTATTATTTATAAAAGTTAATTTTCGAAGTAAAAATTTATTGATTTTTAGGAAATAATACAATTGTACCATCTCAACACTATACTTTTGCACCAAATGATAGAAACATAAGTAATGCTATTTTGATACTTAATGGTGTTTCCGAAAATGATAAGGGATACTATTACTGTGGTGGAAAAAGTTCACTCGTGGCTATACCCATAAGTTCTAAAGGATGCTTAGTCCGTGTTAGAGGTGATATATATATTTATGTGTACATTTCATTAATTTTATTATAAATGAGTATAAAAAACCTATATAAAAAAAATATATATATACAAAGTGATCGGTTAATCATGAACCACTCTTTTGCTTACTAAATAAATACAATATTGAAAAAAAAGTTTGGTTTTTTTAATCATATATTTCTTGATTTATCCTCTATTAATTACTTTTTAGAATTTCCCTTATAACTTATAAGGTGTCAACTTTATTATTTTAAATTTCAAAATAAATATTTAACTAGTTTATAAAATAGAAAATGATGTCTTATTAAAAAATGCAGTCTATAACAACTTTTAAATCAGTTATTCAGAAGTTTTTAGCATTTTAAAGTATAGACAGGATATAAAATGTAGTTGCTGCCGTTTTTATCATTAGACATTTCTTGGCCATATTCCT
>NW_026101275.1:0-1773 GCF_025091365.1 Daktulosphaira vitifoliae
TTGGATTATTAAATAATATATAAATTTAAATTCTATATGTACAATTAATAAATAATAAATGGATACACATGTGTTTTATGATAAGTTATAATATTTATTTAAAAAAAATATGTGGAATATGTTAGAAAGTCACTAAATGTTGTTCTTCAAACAGAATTACTCAATTATAATTCATTCTAATTATAAGTTTATCGGCACAAATTTCACAAACTCGATGAGTACATCCATTAAAATAATATATAAGATATTCGTTTTCATAACAATCTGGACATTTTATTTCTTCGTCTATTGAAATATTAAATATTTTTATAAGGGTTTAAAAGGTAACTTTTAATAACTTTAAAGCTTATAACCTCTTACACTAAAAATACACCCCAAACCCTCTCTACGTTACTTCAGTTATTTTGAATCTGCTCCAGAAAAAAGTGAAGCAATTGTTTTCACAAGAAACACATTCTTCAAAACTCTAATATTTATGTTGAAAATAATTATTTATCTTAGATGGTTTGGTCATGTTATGAGGCGAGAAGAATCGGAGGCTGTAACAGTTATAGAAATGAATGTTGAAGGATGAAGAGGTAGAGGAAGACCAAAAAAGTACGTTTGGTTTAACTTTCTAAACTATGTTAGGAAAGTTTTTATAAATTTGAATATATTTAATTAAGTAATAAATATTTTATATCTTCATTTTTTTCCTCACTTTAATCCCAGCTACTTGTGGTCGGTCACCTTTATCCTAAACTTCCACTTGGCACCCACATCATTTACGCTCACGTCAGCCGTCCAAATATTGCATTCAATTACATATTTTTTTTGGTCTTTTCGGGACTCATTGTCTCATTAATACCCACTGTATTTTATTTTATTTTAAAATAGATTTGACACCCGGTGTAAAAATCTTTGTCAAAAAAGTATGAGAAATCCTGAACAAAACTTAGGTGCATTGTCCCATCTCGGATGTACGCGAGGACAACAAAAAGCTTTGTATGGTATTTATAGATTTGGAGAAAAAGTATGATAAAGTACCGAGAGAGGTTTTAAAGTGGGCATTAATGAAAAAAGGAGTCTCGAAAAGGTACATTAATATAATAGAAGATATGTAAGATGGCACTTATACCAGTATAAAAAGCGTAGAAGAAGTAACAAAAGATTTTCAGGTAAGAGTAGGAGTGCATCAAGGTTTTGCCTTAAGCCTTTACTTAGTCTCTATAGTGATGGATGAAATTACTAGAGAAATACAAGGAAAGGAGCCATAGTGCATGTTGTTTGATGACGATATAGTTTTAATAGGAGAAAAAAGGGAGGAAATTAATCACATGCTAGATGTGTGGAGATCGTAATTTGATGAAAAGTTGTTTTTAGAACTATTATTATTTTGAAATTGATTACTATTATAGCGTTGTAGGTTATTATTAAATCTATTACTATTTTGAAATTGATTTTTATAACGTGAATCGATATTACTATTCTGAAATTGATAATTTCTTTGTAAAAACTTGTTAGATGAATAATTATAATTTTGAAATTGCCTATTAATAGGTATAAGATTAATATGTTCGATAAAAAATTGTTCTTGATTTTGTTTAAAATTTTGAAATTCTTTAATTTATTTTAGTCGCATCGAAGCTGAGAAGGTATTATTTTACTATGGTGTTTTTTTTTTTTGTGTCTGTTACCACTTTTTCTCAGCTTTCACCGAACCGATTTCTTTCAATGATACGTCAAAAGATCATAAATCGTATCTAGTCGAAGACATTACCCTTAAAAATTGAA
>NW_026101276.1:0-1770 GCF_025091365.1 Daktulosphaira vitifoliae
AAAATTTTTACTGGTTACTTCCTCTTTATCTAGTAGCTCATACAAAACTTATTTAAAGACTATAACTATTTTACTATGTTTTAGTATTATTAATATTCAGTTATGTTTGGCTATATGTTTTTAGATAAATGAATTAAAAATTAAATTAGAAGAAGCTAAATCAAATATCACAAAAAAAACAATTGATATTGAAAATTATAATGGAATTCTTCTTTCTAATTCTAAAGATCTTGACTGTATGAGAAAGCAAATTGAAGAAGAAAGATCAAAATTTGCACAAATTATGACTAATTGGGCACACGAAGTAATCAAAGAAATAATTATTATCATTAGACAACTATTTATCTCCAAAAACGTACTATATAAAAAAAGCATCAAACATTTTTTAAATATGAGGTGTGTTCAGAAAATAATGGGAATTTTTAAATTTAGGAGATTTGGAAAGTTTCATTATCAAATTTCTTTTCTTAATTTTGGTACACATGTCCCTAAAGTATGATAAAATTTTCAGTTAGATTCAATTTTCATGTTGTCAGGGACAGCCGCAAAAGTTGGACGTGTTTTTATGACATCGGCGATTTTTGTTAGTTAAAAAAAACTAGATCAAATGATTTGTATAAAATTTTGCGTAAAAAAAAATAAAATGTAACAAAATGTGAGAATTGTTAACAAGGGTTATGGTGAGTTTACTATGAGTAAAACAAGGGTTTACGAGTGGTACGAGCGTTTCCAAGACGGCCGTGAAGACGTTGAAGATGACAAACGCCCCAGCCCATCAACAACCGATGTAAAAAGTGAAAGAAATGGTTGTTATCAATCGCCGAATTTCGAGTTTTGAACAAAAACGGCGGTGAATGGAAGTTGCTTAGGAATCACTTAATGAAGTCAACGACGATTCAGAATTACTGAAATTTGATGAAACATAGGTTTATGGATATAACGTCGAAACTAAGGCTCAATCAAAAGTTTTTCTGGAATTGTCAAAACCGAAAGTGCGATCAAACATGAAGGTTATGCTTACTGTATTCTTTGATTTTAATGTCATAGTGCATCATGAATTCTTGTTACGAGATCAATCGGTCAATAAGGAGTACTTCCTACAAGTCAACACCTTTTGCGTGAAGCAATCCGAAAAAAACGCCTGGATTTGTGGCAAAACAATTCATGGCTTTTGCACAACGATAATGTACCTGCTCACACTTCATTGCTTGTTCGTGAATTTTGGCCAAAAACAATACTGTAACAATGTCCCAACCCCCATAGCCAGACATAGCATAGCCCTGTGTGACTTTTCTATTTCCAAAAACAGAAATAATTTTAAAGGGAAACTTTAAACATACAAATGACATTAAAAGCGCATTGCTGAATGAGCTGAAGGCTACCCCAAAGAGCGAGTTTGTTTCAATTATTGGAAGAAGCATTGGCACAAGTGCATTATATCTAATGGGGACTTTTTTGAGTGCAAAAATATTAATGTAGACGAAAAAAATAAATATTTTTTTCAAGAGACGAAAACTACCGTTATTTTATGAACACACCTCGTATTTGTTCCTATTTGAAAAAACAAAATTAACATCTTTACAAGGCATAAGGAATAAACTAAAAAAGTATTACATAGCTTAAAGAACAAGATGTAATAGAAAAGAATTCAAAATGTATTTACTCTGCAAATATTGAGTGGGTTTTGATAAATAATTATAGTTTAAAAAAACTGAAAAATACGCTTTTAAAGCATACCGAACTAAAAAGTTAAAATAATTTTAAAAATAA
>NW_026101277.1:0-1769 GCF_025091365.1 Daktulosphaira vitifoliae
AATTGTATCAAAAGTTTGTTTATGTAAGTAAGAAATTAAATAATTGTAAAATATATACCAAGAAATTTAATTGTACCATCTTTATTTTGATCTTTTTCTTCGAGAAAATCATATAAAATTTTTTTATTGATTTTGGATAGACGTTTGTATTTACTAAGAGCTAATGTTGCCAGATCAAAGACTGTATGATTGATGGTATGAAACACAACGTATTCCATGTTTTGCAGGCCTAAAGTAATAACGCTGCCTGGTACTAACACTGGGTCCTGGGTCTTTGTGAAATCTTTAAATTTAATGAATTTTAATAAGATACAATATACAAATATATACTACTAAACTAGATAGGGAGGTACTTAGAAGTCTTAAGCACTTCCAGAAAACTTACGATTGATCGTAAAAATAATAATCTTATTTATGTCGTTGTTAAAATTATAATTTATAATTTTTTTGAAAAAATAATGTAGTCACAAGTTAAATGACAACTATTGATTCCATTATATTGTTTTTAATAAATTAACAAAATAAAAGGTTTGGTACAGATCGCCTTTAACAGAGCGTCTTGCTTTAATCACCCCCTTGTCCACCCAGCACGGCAAATCGATGACATAATCAATACACCAAGAAAGACTAACATAATATTTTATGGCAAACGTGAACTCCATTAGCAAATAGCAGTTTTGTTGTCTACCATAGACGATCAAGCCTAAAAAATTATCAGGGACTTGTGTGATGTACCATCAAAAAAATTTACAAGGAGAGGTAATGCTCAGAAACCAAATTCGCTCCACACAATTGAAAATGCAGAAATAGAAATTAATTATAAAATAGAGGTGAATCAATTAACTAATAGTACTTTAAAATTAAAATAGTATTATTCCGAGCAAAATTTCTGGGATGCTTGACGACATTCTCAAAGGCAAGCTCATTTCTAGTTTGTTAAATGAACCAATTTTGTGAAGAGGAACACACTGGAACTATGAATGAGGTGTAAGATTTAGCTCTTAAAAAAGTAAACTAGCATGAAGTAGATCGCAATATCAATTCATGACATGTTGAAATGTAAACAAACTATTATTAGAACGCCAGAAATTTCAATTTACATGTGCCAACAATAACTCACGCTAATCGTATTGTTCATAGTTTTAAATAAATCTATAAATATATATACATATATTTTTAATAAAGAGGAAATATTATTTAACATATAATAATCGGTATGACAGCAAATATTCTTTTATCACTTACTATTTTTACTTAGGAAGTAAACTCTAAATATTTTCTTATTGTTCTAATATTAAAACTATTTTTTTTTAAATCGCTGTTTCGGTAGAAACAGTAGATAATAATTTTTCTATAAAAACAAATTAAATTCTTACTATGTATTTTTTTCATGGTTCTTGCTGTATCTAACTGTTCTTCATTACTAATATCTAGAAAATGTAGCATATTCTCTAAACGTCTCACAACATCTCCATTTGTCAATGCATTTATCTAAAAAAAACAATAACACAATTTGAAGACAATATTATTTGTTAAACCACAATTATTAAAAAAAAAATTTTCTTGATTTTAATCAAATCTAAAATTCTATTATAAATAATGATTTTAAAAAAATAATAATTATTATTTTACCACTCGAGTTATTTGAAAGTTTAATACTTACATTTGATGTTATAACAATTAAAAAAAAGAAAAAACAAGTAAATTGTAAAGTTTTTACTGACATTTTTTCTTTGGTGTTTTATAAGTCAATAGATGTAATATTCATT
>NW_026101278.1:0-1769 GCF_025091365.1 Daktulosphaira vitifoliae
GTACAGTATTCTCAAATGTACGGGGCGTTAATCTAAAACTAACACAAAGTAGCGCGCACCGAGTATAAGACAATAATAATAATATTGTGTTGCCAAATCAAACGCGCTTTGTGAATACCATGCACTGTTCATTATATCCGCGATTCGTGATACGAATAATTTTGATGAACGCCACAATATTGCGAACTTGTAAAATAAAAATATCATTAGCAAAAACAATAAAAAATCAAATAAACTATTCAATAATAATAATATGTAGGGGTTCCTTACTTTTTTTTTTTTTGAAAAGTCTCGAATTCATTTCAAAATTGATTACAAACTATCAGTCATTATTAACGTATTTTTTTTTTATGGTGTTAC
Organism: Daktulosphaira vitifoliae; assembly: GCF_025091365.1. Taxonomy (NCBI): domain Eukaryota; kingdom Metazoa; phylum Arthropoda; class Insecta; order Hemiptera; family Phylloxeridae; genus Daktulosphaira; species Daktulosphaira vitifoliae. The sequence goes on from NW_026101278.1 coordinate 361, forward strand.
AGGTGAAACTTGTGTAGAAAAACCTTTATGTAGTCTGTGGAAGAATTATACGTGTAATCAGAAACCGGATGTGCACATGAAGTTGACCATTACACAGTCAGGTCTAAAAGCGTTCACTAAGGAACATGGTTTGACTGAATATTGGAGTCATCGTATCACATATTGTCTGGCATCACCACAATTTCCGCGAATATTCTGTTGGGTATACCGACACGAAGGTCGCAAACTCAAACAAGAACTTAGGTGCCATGCTGTAGTGTGTTCAAAAGAATCTGTAGCTAAACAGATAGCCAGCCAGTTGCAGAGCAGATTAGCGCAAGCATTGAACGAGTTCAAAAGAGACAAGATCAGTCGACAAAATGCCCGTCTGTCTTTGGCTAATAGTGTGTATGAGAATCCATCATTACCACGGCGTAAAATATTGTTATCGACGGGATCACACAACTACAGGCCTCCTTTAGAACGGTCCAAGTCAGCTCCTAGATTGATGGCAATTGAAGAAAGTCTTGAAGAGGACGAAGAATCTGCAGATATGCCATTCAGAAGATGTCGAGCAGAAAATCGTTTGCGGACCGGTACCCTCAGGAATCGGTTGGGTGGTTTACATGGCCTTAAAGAGTCAGCTATGACGGATATTGAAAGTAGACTCGCTGTCACCCAATTGGTCGAAGAAGATCCAATTGATGAGAAAACCACTGTGGCTCCCGAGCCGTTACCTGTACCCACCGCAATTAATGACTGTTGCGAACCCGAGTTACCTCTATACAGAGACATTGTGAGTAACCCGGAAAACTTGTTGGTTTGTAGCAACTTACCTAAGTATAACGAGGTGATAGTTGACTGTCCGCAAGGTCCAGATGACATGTGCTATAAGTACAACAGTTTGGTTCGGGATAGAAAGAAACTATTTGAAGGTATTAGTGGTGGTCAGTATGATGTGCGATCCAAGCGGCATAGTGCAGATTCTGAAACGCTCAGATTGTACCACAACTTGGTTAAGAACAGAAAAATGATGTTCGAAGGTTGCCAAGACTATTGTGACGAGGAGGAAGAAGAAGAGGACTGTTGTGGAGAGGATAAAGACTGTGGGTATCCAGACGATGAGTCTACACCCAGCTTGCAGAGCATATCTAGTGGCGGATCAGACGTGTCTAGCATAAAGAAAAGAACGGTAGACTTGGATTCGTTATCCGAAGAAGATAGCGATGAAAGTGGATACGTGGAAGCTCCACCATCTTGCTCGAGTCATGAGGATAAACAAAAAGATGGGTCCCATAAACGTATAGTCACTAATCGAACCCTTACCACTAGAAAGACACATTGTATTAGCTTATAATATCGTCAATAAAACCATATTCACGGATCTATTTCAAATATATCTACGCCACCGATACTATTATAATTATAAA
>NW_026101279.1:0-1769 GCF_025091365.1 Daktulosphaira vitifoliae
AAAAAAATAGCTATTATAATAATTAATATCTTCACAATAATACTGATTGATTGATAAAAATTAGTTCAAGGTAACATCCGATACACCTCGTTGTACATAATGAATATATGTTTGTTTTTGTAAGATAATGCACTTAAAGATAAACTATTTCTGTATGATAAATATATATTTATATATATAATCAACATTCTGTTGTCTGAACCCTATTTTTGCTATTCTTTATGGAATAATTTGCTTATTTTTATACCTATTTATAAATTTATATGTGATTCACCAAGTTGAAAACGATAATTTTAAATAAATTAAAAGAATATTGAAGCAATTATTGAAAATTAAATAAAATTAGCCATGTAAATATGAATTATGAGATTTCTAGGAAATTAAAAAATTATATACATATTCTGCTATTAAAAAATTGTATATAATATTTTCTTTTTTACAACAAACATTTAGTACTCTCATAGTTAATTCTTGGCAGAGTAAAATATAACTTTGTAGACTCAGGATTAACTCTACTCTATAAGCAGTTTGTTTAAGAAGAAATAATATTTGACGTATAAGATGGTGTATCTTAAAAATAAAAAATAAAATTACAGATATTTATTTTTTAAACCTAAATGCCCATTTAATTCACTATAATATTTAATGAACCCGGTTACCTTCCGATCTACTGCAGTTTATGTCCAAGGACTCAGCTATTTTAAGCATGTGTTTATACCTGTAGATATTTACAATTGATTTTACACTAGCACTAATTGCTTATACATATTTATTAGTGAATAAACTTTGATACATTATCTTAACAGGTAATTTTCCCTATTATAATATACGCTATGTTAAATTAATATTTTACTTTTTATTATATTTATCCATGTGACTTCATTATATCATAAAACTGAGATAATACATTTTAAAATTATTCAGGCGATTAAATAATAAACAACCAGTACAAAGTGTATATGTGGGTGTAAGTATTACTCATTTTTGAAACGATATGGGAGTAAAATTTACATTAAGTGCATCGTTTAGAAAATGTGTTAGATGCGTAAAAATGTTTTGAATTATGGAAACAATATTTTGGTTTGTTTAAAAATGGAGAAGAGAAATATATTTTATATGTAATAAATACATTTCTGTAATATGCATGATAATTATTTTATAGTACGACCAATTAAAATTGATCGTCTCGCTATTGCTCATGTGTTTTTAAATAATTGTACTGTGAACACCTACATTGAGGATATAATGCCAACTATTAATATTTCAACAAGTTAATTAGTTCCAATTAATTTATACTAAAATTGAAGTTCACGGAGATATGAATCTATTTTATTTGTTGTAAAAAATTGTTTGTATTACAATCAATCGATATAATTTATCGTCAATTATCATCATCGCTCTTTTGATAAAAATGGACATCCATGTTTATATTATTAAATCAATAATTTCACTATCCTTGTGTCGAATAATTTAAGATTGTAATATATCTTTGGAACATTAATAAAAAATAAATTTAGTTTAAAACCGCTAGGTAAATGGTTTTTGGAGCAAGGACTAGAAATAGAGGTGTGCTACACTAAGGCTCGAGGCGATAATGGCTACTAAACGGTAGCTGTCCATAATATCATAGAACTGATTATAGTGTGTCGATGACGATATACACGCACACTGCAGATTGCACTAGTTAAACTTAAACGGTTATGATGAAAACTGCGACCTTGTCAATACTTTTTATTTGATTTACGGAGAAAGCTTATATTTAGCGTCAA
>NW_026101280.1:0-1769 GCF_025091365.1 Daktulosphaira vitifoliae
TGTGATAATGATATAGTTGAAATAATATTTACGATTAAGAAATGAATGATATATAAATTATATTAATTTTATTTTAAGATTGTATATGCCATATAATTACTTTTTATGCTATTAAACAAAGTTAAACACGGACATCAGTACAGATCATTTATGATCTGCACTAATATCCATTTATAGAAACGTTGTTTTTACTGAGCAAACTTTATGGTGATTGCCTCAAGCTTTTGATGTATGCGATATGGTTTATGTTGTGTTCATATTAAGACACCGTTTTTAAACATAAAATGATATATCTATACACAGTAAACCGCATTGGCCGGTAGGTCACGCTTTACGTTTAACGTGGTCACTGTCGATTAATATAATTCTAAATTATATCGAAGTAATATTAAACTCAATGATTATAAATTGTGGTTGAACAACATTACAGCATTATGATAAAAATTTTGAAAAATGTTGAATTGTCATTGAATATGACAATTTATTAACAATTTCAAACCTTGAATAGCAATTTATATTAGATTGATTGAGTGTCTGATCAGATTTATAATTTTTTTCATCGCAGAATTGGACTGTTTTTCCATAAGAGATAAAGGAGAGTTAATATTTTACTATGATAAAAATTGTTCTAAAAGTAATTAGAACAATTTATATAAGGCGGCAAAGATTAACCTGCTGATGACAAATAAGAATAATAATAGTTGTTATTATTTTATTATTACTGGTAATTGTAGCAGTATAAGCCGGGTCAATAAAATGCACTTAAACAACCTTTTAGACTGGTTACCTTCTACCCACCTCTGCTAAATCTTACTACTATCATAATTGTTTCGTTTAAGATAAGCATGTTATAATCCAATACCAAAATCACTTGCAGTTAAAAAAATCATAATGCTATATTATATCAAATTTTTAAACATACAAATATATTTTTACATTTATTCCGCATCGAATTTGTTGCTCAAATAATCAGAAGTATGCTCGAAAAATGAAAACAATTTAAATATCAAATAAAATGAGAATAACGGACAGATTGCCTAACGTTCGGTCGGTGACTTTAAAGAGACTTGGAATACTCATATGGCTCACATAAAGAGAATTAATTGACTTGCAATTTTGATTTTATGCGGTTGGGGTTATTATGCAATATACACATTAAATTTTTTTTTTTAATATGTTAACCTATCTATCTAGCGTTGAGATGGCCGTCGAATCCAAAACTACACAGTTAAACCACTTAAGTATTATACTACTAATTTTTGTTACATAATTTATAAATTTCTATTTAAACCATTACAGTCATTAAGAAATATATTATAGAATATTATAGTTCAACCATCATTTAGCGTAGTTCAGTAACATCAAACAAAATCATTTACCATCTGAATTTTAAAAATTCAGTCGGCATTCAGCCATTTTCTTTGCATCAAAACTAATGATCTATAATCAATTTTTGTTATTGTCATTTACAAAAATTAGGATTGGATTTTTTTTAATATAAATATATTTAACCAAGTTGNGGATTGGATTTTTTTTAATAAAAATATATTTAACCAAGTTGACAAGTGTGCTTCATTGCACATATTGGGTACGTATATATCTGTGAAAACGAACTAATCGATTCGCCAGAATAAGATTGTACAGCGAACTATGGTAAACTCCCCAGAACAATAACAAAAGTTCTAATATGCGCAGATATCCTAAGAACAATACAAATTTGACTTACACGTATGTGGTTAGATTATGTAGCACATACCATTCACTACGAC
>NW_026101281.1:0-1767 GCF_025091365.1 Daktulosphaira vitifoliae
AAAGAAAAAAAATATACACAAGATTATACGAAATTGTAAAAAGGAGACTCTGCATAGTAGCAACATCGGTACCATGTAAAAGGCCATTTTCTAAAGCTGGACAAGCAGTAACTGATAAAAGAAATAGGTTAGAAACAAAAAAAAATTCTCAGATTTTGTTTCTAAATCATAATATGTAGAGCTGTTAGCAAAAATTTTAATTTAATTTTTAAAAAAGTAACAATATTGATAATGTTATTTAAAATTATATAAGATTTAATCTTTGGAGTTAAATTAACAATTTATAAATTAAATAAGCAGTCTAAAGTGAACTCAAATCAAGTTGAAAGGTAAGTTAACAAGGTTATGGTAAAATTAAGTTTCTTGTATGGTTTTGAGAATTGGGTAGAATTGGGTAGGATTACTTTTATCCATTTTTTCATGATAATACGCCTACAAATCGATTAAATCCAAATGACGATTTTTCTTGATACGTTTCAAAGTACGCGTTTCCTCAGCATAAGTAGTGATATCGCTGAATTCGTACTGAGTATTTGTATTGCTCGCATTTGTTTCGGATGGAGTTTTACTAGTCACAATATTAATTGCGTCGCCCTCGGACATTCCTATATCAGTAATGCTATTTGATCAAGATGAAAAATAAGAACCAAAATGTGGTATTGGTTCGTTCAAAAACCCGTACTGCGGTTCGTATTCATAATACACGATGCGATCCCCAATAAAATGACTCGCGTCGTATTTATTTATGTATTTATTGAGTCTTTGCCACGTATATTCCGCGATGTCTTTGACTTGCCTGTGATACAATATATTGGACTTTATATTATTTAACAACTTTAACAATTTAAGTTTTGAACAAAAATGTGAATTAAAATATCGTCGTCATCCGACACCGATAAATTTTATAATAAAAAGTAATTGATAACATTTATTAAATAACATTATCATGCATGTATATTTTTTTGAAATTTACAGATGACTTACAAAAAATACCCTCAGATTACCAAACTTTGTTAGTTAGTGTTAACAATTCCAGCTACGACTGCTTCTAGTGAACGACGTTCTATGAGTACATTGAAACGTTCATTGACCATAAGACCTTCATTAGAAACACTATGACTAATGAATGGCTTTCGATTTTATCATCATCAATTGAAAAACATTTAGTTGTCAAGTTAGCTAAGGATCCAACATTTGTGGAGAGTATTATAGATGAATTTGCAGAAAAAAAAGATCGCAAAATAGAATTATTATATAAGAAAATGTAATTCACATTATAAATACATAAGGTTTTTCTTTTTTGGTGTTTTAATTTAAGTAGTTTTAATAATTAAAATTTTCAATTTCCCCTAAATAATCAATACATATATTTTAATTAAAAATAAGTTGAAAAAGTTCTACTTTTTTAAGTTTTGAACCACTTCTGTATTAAAGAGAAATGGTCTGATTAAAATAAAAAGTATATTGAATGAGAGGTGTATAAATAGTATTTATCATAAAAAATTGTATTTATCTATACATTTTTCAAAAAGTTATAACATTATAAAGTTAAATATATAAAAATAATTTTTTTATAAAAATCGTATTTTTTTTTTAACTTTGATGTCTGTTTTCACTATTAAAACAAAATAAAATTCGAAAAGTGTATTTTATCATATTAAAACATATTACGTAAGTTTTAATATAATTTATATAAAAGTTTCAGTATTTCCAGAATATTTTCGAAATCAATTTGAAAAAAAAAATTTTTTTTATATGCATTTTTAA
>NW_026101282.1:0-1767 GCF_025091365.1 Daktulosphaira vitifoliae
AAATTATAATGTCATAACGACAGACGTTGTCATTGTTTTCATAAAATCCTGACGCCAATGAGCGTTTTAATATAGTAATACATTTGATGTCTGGAATATGCTGACCTAAGCGTCTGGTTACCCATGATAAATTTCTTAGAATTTATTATGCCATAACGACAGACGTTGTCTTTTGTTCTCATAATATGCTGACGCCTATGAACGTTATAATATAGTAATACCCTTTGTTGTTGGAAATATGCTTACCTAAGCGTCTGGTAGGCAATGATAAAAATTCTTAGAAAAAGCAATTATTTTTCGTAAAATGTTGACGGTAATGTGGGATTTAATATGGCGGTTGGTTTCAAGTTAAGTTTCATTACCCCTTTCGCTCATTAGGACGTTGAGGAGATCCCCTACCCCCAACGACTTAGGTTAGTTTTCATTGGGTTTCACCTATTGTGCGCACCTCACGCCCAATTCGGTTTACCCACTTAGCTGTTATCATCGAAGTGTTATTACCAACGATTGTATGTAGGACGTTCTCGACGGTGACAATTACTTGATTGTAACCACCGATAACGACGTTATAATTATTATGTATAATTCAATTAATTATAACTTCTGTAATAGTCAAGGACAAGTGTGCGGCCGATAATTGACGTACACTATTTCAATGTAATGTATACATTAAATGATAAACGCAGTGATGACTCGTGGTTGCTGGTGGTGGGGGAGCGACTTTAAATGTAATACCTCTAGTTTTAGGTATAAAAAAATTGTCAAATTAAATATAATAAAATAAAATGCGATACACATATTATTATTTTAAAGGCGCAGTAGAAAATAATAATAATAGCGATTATACTATTATAGCAACCTAAACATAGTAATTCTAAAAATATATTACCAATTATAGTAATTATATTAATTATATAATTAATAGTAATATACTAATATTAACGAGATGTTTTTCTAAGCATCTGATGGTAGGCAATGATAAAATACTATGTAAAAAATAAAAATGCAGACGCCTATGAACGTTATAATATAGCGGTACCTTTGATGCTGGAAATATGCTTAGCTATGCGTCTGGTTACCCAAGATAAATTTCTTAGAATTTATTATNTGATGATAAAATTCTTAGAAATTATGCCATAACGACAGACATTGTTTTTGTTCTCATAAAAAAAAATTACAGACGCTTATGAGCGTTATAATACAGTACTGATGTCGGAAATATGCTTACCTAAGCGTCTGGTAGGCAATCCCGATGATAAGATTCATACGATTTTACTGTACAGTGATCTCTTTGATATTTGAAATATGCTTATCTAACCGTCTGTTAGTCTGGGTTATAATATGGCGGTACCTTTGACGTTGGAAATATGCTNGTAGGAATTTTGACGGAGACATAGCGTTAATATTAAGTAAATATGTTAAAATGGCAACAGCGGCCATTATTTGACGTACTTATTTCAATGTAATGTGCATGTTTATCAGTGAACGTTATCAGTTCACATGAGGTTTACCTTACCCTCCAGTAGATGACATCGAAAGAGGAGACAACCATTTTCCGAATGGCTACCTCCCCTACCCCCTGACATGGAGTTATAGTGCGCATGCNTCACTGACATGAAGTTATAGTGCGCATGCGCACTTTAATCCCCATTTTAATTGACCTTAACACCCCCACCTAAGTTACCAATTACCCCCACTATCGTGAGACCACGGCTCCCATTACCCTATCTATGATAAGACCACGCCTACTCCTTACCCCCACCCTCA
>NW_026101283.1:0-970 GCF_025091365.1 Daktulosphaira vitifoliae
AGTGAGAGCTGAAAATTTTTATGGATAGATTTAAAAAAATGCACAGTATTACAAGACTAATATCGTTTTAGTAAGCATCAAATAAAAAAAAAAAAAATAAACACATCATGGTAAAATTAACATCGAAGCTAAAAAAACATTGAAAAAATTGTTAAAAATATCTACTCAATTTAAGCTGAAAATGAATGATAGATACAAAAAAAAATACCTTCTCAGCTTTGCATCGATGCTAAAATTTTAGTATGAATAAGAAATTCCTTCGCACAAATTATTCAATCTAAATGAGATAAAANAATAAGAAATTCCTTCGCACAAATTATTCAATCTAAATGAGATAAAAATCAAATAAACTTAAAATTTTACATTACATAACAAAAGTACTGGGTCACCAAACTACGGGAAAATTATTAGGGAAGGTCAGAAAATTTTGCCGCTCAACCGCTAGCGTTTTAAAATTTCGACCGTTTTCGAGAAAAACGTTCGTTGACGTTTTAAAACTTAAGGTTTGAAATTTTCACCAGACCCGCCCAATGACATTCCTGAGATATGATAAAAAAATCAATTCAATCCGTTCATTTTTCACCGTTTTATGAGCTTTTTTTTCTTTTTTTTTTTAAGTCCACGCGCATGGTTTTAATATGCGCATTGATTCATTTCTGCTCATACGTTTACTATGAACCTTAATTATATGATGTAATTTATTAGGACACCATTTTGCATTTGCACATATCACTATATTTTATCGAGGNCTATTAGGACACCATTTTGCATTTGCACATAGCACTATATTTTATCGAGGAATATTATATGTTATATATAAATATCAATACGGTTATAATTATATAAGTTTGTACTTTCATTATCAGAACAGAACATTATTAATAATCTTTTTTTTCTCATATATGGTATATGAGTTTGTCAACTCATAAAGGTATATAAAGTTTATCATTTAAATTGGGATTATCTATGA
>NW_026101283.1:1086-1764 GCF_025091365.1 Daktulosphaira vitifoliae
AAAAAAAAAAAAAAAAAAAAAGGACTAGTGTACGTTGGGTTGCATCGGATTAGAATACAAGGGGTTTGCTCCATTCCCCCCCCTTCACCCCTCACCCTACTAGGGCGGGAGGGGTATGTAAGGCATACCCCTCTGCCTATGTATGGCTGCCATACATTATTATACTACTGATCATCACTTTGATTTTTAACAAAAAAATGTTAGAGCATGTTTAACAAAGTAAAAAAATATTAATTACCCTCCTAAATTAATTTTTGAATACGCCTAAAGGGAATACTCCATTAATAAACGTCAACGTTATACCCAATACATTTTACTATATTCTCTTTTTGAATTTTCCTGATTTTATTTAATAATAACAATTTTAATATATTTTTGTTACACTGATTTTGATGTAATATTTTTTCTGCAAAACACTCGTAGAGCTCCGGGTCTAGGACGGAGCTCCATCNAACTCGTAGAGCTCCGGGTCTAGGACGGAGCTCCATCTAGGCGGAGCCTAGTTTTAATTTTAAAAAAATGTAACAGCCAGAATGTATTATGTACAGTATATTAATATGCATAATAATTTAAACACCAAGAATTGAATAGAAATATTTACTAACACTTCTATTTATATGATTTATTACAATTAAATGTTTCTATCAAAATATTGAGTTTTCCTTATAAATTTACTGT
>NW_026101284.1:0-1763 GCF_025091365.1 Daktulosphaira vitifoliae
TTTTAAAAATAGATTAAATCAAACTTGCTGCATTGATAGTCATAATTTTTCTCGTGAGCATTGGTAAGCAATTTATAGATCTGAACGGACCTGAAGAGAAATTAATCCAACTTAACTTACTTAAACTAATGTTGAATTAAACTTCCATCTAGTTTAATACACAAATCTAAAAATTATTTAAGTATTATTGTTTTAGAACCTTCAATTTCCTGAACATGCTACAGAGGGTGTTGGCCCTCTTTCACATGTTAGGGAATCAACGATGGTTTTTGGTTAGGCCAATGATGAAAAAGGCTGGTATTATGGTAGGCTTCTGCTAGAGACCAAATACCACCATGAAAAAATCACAAGAAAAATTTCGTTAGCATCATGGAAACGAACTTGGGACCCTGTGCGCCGAAAAATACGTTTTTAACCACTAAGCCGACCCCAAATATCATCCTTCTATCTAATTCTAATATATTGTTAATTTAATTACTTGTTGCTAACTTTTAAAATTCTATATTAATTCTTAACATGTTTTGCTGTTTGTACTTTTTGTTAGAAAAAATCTTTTTTCCTGTAAATTTTTAAATTTTAAAAATAGTTTAACATCATAATAAAAGTATATACAAGTTTTTCTTTTTGAATATTTCTATTTTTAAGTTATTCGAGTTTAACCAACCCGATTTCATAAGTTTTGAAACACTTTGGCAACCTAACTCACCAGAAAAAATTTAATGCGATCTGACCCAACTCACTTATGAAATGGGTAAATTGAACCTTTAATGCAGGAGTGTATTATTTTTGGAGAAGAGCTAAAAATTGAGTTATTTTCATGTTATATATGTTATAATAATAAGATATAAAGTACGTAATTACGTTTATAAGTTTTATAGATTAAAAATCTGACTTTTATGCCTCAGATTTTCGTTATTATGAAGACCCTTCAGATCAATTTAGAGGTAGAGAAGGTACATTACTACCACTGTGGACGATGCAGTATGAAAAAGCAGAATCCCTATATGTAACAGATATTAGCTGGAGTCCTGATTATTTTGATCTATTTGCTGTAACACTTGGAACTCGTAAGTAATAGAAAAAGTTAACAAAACACATTTAAAATTTTTTTTCTATTTTATATCCACAGCAATAGGGCACTTGCCATTAACAGATAGTTCGGATATAGGATATATTTGTTTATGGTCATTAAAGAATCCATCATATCCAGAGTACATAAATCAAACGCATTGTGGAGCAATGTGTTTAGATTTTCATCGTGAACATGGTTTCTTAATTGCTGTTGGATTTCATGATGGTCATCTAGCTGTATATAATGTTAGTTTACCAACTAAAGAACCACAGTACATGACAGATGCAGTAAATACTAAGCATAAAGCGTGTGTAAGACAGGTGTGCTAAATATTTACGGTTATATACAATTAAGTTTTTTACTGATTTTATTATAACCCGAACTTGGCCTAGTTTGTAATTTTTTTTTCTTTCCTGTGATGTTTCTCTACTTAATACTATCTCCAAAATACTACTTTTAAATTTCAACAATTTTATTTTATATCTTGTGATAAAAAAAAATTGAAATGGACACATTAGTTAGTTATTTATGAAATGTTATTAAAAATTAATTTCAGGTAGTTTGGGCTAAAGATTTACCTGATGGGGAAATGAATTTCTATTCGATATCCGAGGATGGAACAGTCTGTAATTGGTTACTTATGCAAAGCGAAATGTCTAAAACAATTATTGTTACTTTAGTTTTAGACATG
>NW_026101285.1:0-1762 GCF_025091365.1 Daktulosphaira vitifoliae
TACAACTTGTCACTATCAGATTATATAATTTTTTAGTAAAAAAAACTTAGTACTGTTCATTTATAAGCGATATTAGCTTGGCTCTATTTTAGAATATTAAGAAATTTAATATTTTGATTTGAAATTGTAAAACTTTGTTTTACAACATTTCTAAAACATAATATTTTGAAACTAACTACGTTTAACAGAGAATCCCAAAAAATGATTTATTTTTAGTAAATTTAGGTTTAAATAATAAAATAATATAAAATGAAATGAATCACTAAAAATATTTGAATGAAAAAATAACCAAATAATATTTTTTCAAAAATATCTGAAAATTTATTAAAATAATTTAGTGAAAAAGCTTAGTACCATATTACTGAACGGTTTCGTTAAGTTCCAATCAAGCCATAATGAATGATTGTTTTGACTATAACCTTAAAGGAATAATATTCTATTGATAGATACAGGTTCACTTCATATATTTATTTATTTATTTTAATAACTCGTTAAAAAAAAATCTAAAATTAAAACAATACTACGGACGGTTGTAAAATGAAACTACAGCAGATGCCATGAAGTACTTTCAATTTGTTTCTGTTATCAAAATACGACTTATCGTAATTTGTCAAGTTGTTGAAAATCGAGATATTTATCAATAATTAAAAACAAACTCGCCGACAATTTACAGTGTTACCCTTATGACCATTTTAAATTGTCAATTGTATTGTATAAGTAAGATGCTACATAAAAGCGACATCTATTGGGATTTGCTGTATTCGTTCACATGCTAGTCGATCAAGAATGTTTTTTGGCGGGTTAGTTAAAATTACGTTCTCGTGTCGTTTGCTTCGTGCTAGTGTTCCCTGAAGTTCGTTAATAAGTATTCTAATATTTATAGTTCGTTTAATATAAAATTATGAATTGTTAACTCATATCATGCTTAAAAATTATTTAAACTAAATTACTGTTTACTCTTGTAGCAGATGTTCCGAAAAAATAATTAAATAAAAACAGTGAGTATAAAATGTTTGTTGTTTATTGGAATTATAAATTTAACTTCCGTACTTCTCGTTGGCGTAATTTGAACAAAATGTTCAAATGTATACAAAGTAGAAAATCTAACTTTTCTCCCCTCTTAATAATATTGCTATATAAATGTACATATAATTTACATAACTTAGGGAAATGTGACAGAATTATAGAGAGCTAAAACCTCACTAAACCCCCCAGATTGTGTCTATAATAAGTACATAATAATAAATCGTATATTTATAATTGACAATTATTGAAGTGTAGGGGAGACTGTGGGAACTACGATAACCTTAGCAAAAATTGTTATATCTCTGGTTCTAAGACTAATTGTTATGCTATTACAACAAATGGATGCATAAACATATTAACTGCATTATGTCAAAGTCTCAGATTTTTAAAACGTAATCTTATATATATATTTTTTTGTAATGCAAATGACCATACATAAATACATGCAAAAAGATAGGGATAAAATAATTTAAAAAAAAAAATCACTGAAATATAGTTCATATAAATTATAAATATATAATAATTTGCTCACCTTAAATTAAATTTCTTAAACAAATTTTTTTTAGATAAATCATCGATGAAAACTATTTTCACACATTTAAACGTGAAAACGTTTTTTGATAACATCGTTCTAATAAGGATAATGTTTTTTATCATTCTTAATCTATACATATGGTCAACATAATTTTAGATGCATGGGTTTATTAGATAATGAGGTGACCGGTATTACCCACTG
>NW_026101286.1:0-1308 GCF_025091365.1 Daktulosphaira vitifoliae
ATAAAACAAATTTTAAAAGATCAATATTGAATAATAATAAACAAATAATATTTAAAAAATTATAAATAAGACTAGGTATTTGTCTTAAATTTCAGACTTCTGATAAATTCAGTTTTTTAACTGAATATAAGTTTTATAACATATTTTAAAAGTATTTAACAAAATAATATATACTGTAGTCAATTTTTTATTAATTTAGTGTGAAATGCTCTNTTTAACAAAATAATATATACTGTAGTCAATTTTTTATTAATTTAGTGTGAAATGCTCTCATAAATTCTGGACATACAACACATTCTGAATCACTAGGGATTTCTAAATCCAAAAAAAACTATATCTTTATCTCTGAGATCTACTTTCAACTAGAAAAAAAAACATCATAGTATAAATTGTTATTATTTTTCATATAATTGGCACAGTGGTATCATTCAATACCACATGGTACCTAAGCAATTTCGAATACATAACAACATTATATTGTTTCAATATTGCCAAATATGAATAGATCGTACTATATTATGTAATAAAAGTAATTAATTATAAATATACTAAAAAGTAAAATTTGACTTTTTCAAATACACAAAACAGTTTCGCGTTTATTAATATATCTCTTTCAATGATAACATAACCAAGTAGACCGATGCGTAACATTCCGTACATTAAACGAAAACAATAATAACATGGCTACCACAATTTTTCGATTTTATATAAATTCTACAATTTAGTGGTATCATATGATACCACCGTGCATGAAGAGGTAAAATTCGAGAAAATCGCTCTCTTCATTCTAGTCATTTTTTTTTATAAATATTACAATTTTTTATATTTTCATATTCTAAACTCCTATTTTATGCGTGAAAAAATACAAGAAAAGTATTTAATCGTGTTTTATAAATTTTTTTTCATATTTATAGCTACAATTTTCCTGATTTTTTTGGTTTTTTGAGATTTTTTTTTATTTTAAAATGTTAATGGGACAAGAAAACTTCAGATTCAAATTCAGTGGAATAAAATACATAAAAATCATACTCAATCTGAATCCAAAAAATTGTTTTCATCTCGATAATTTCGATTTTTCAAGATTTATTGCAATTTTTGGGTTTTTTTGTTATTTTTCAAATGTTGACGATTCAACGGACTAATTAACGTTCAGATTCAGTTTCAGTAAATTGAAATACATAAAAATCATACTTGATCAGGGTCCACAAAATTTTTTTCATCGCTTTGATTGCTGTTTTTTGCAATTTTTTGCCTATTTTTTGGTTTTTTTACATTTTACTCAAATCTGAAGGGTAACCGGGCCAAACG
>NW_026101286.1:1457-1762 GCF_025091365.1 Daktulosphaira vitifoliae
TTTTTTTTTTTGTGTGCCTGTGTTATAATAACATATATTTTTTTTTTTTAATAAAAAGTATCCACTAGCAAATCAACTGTTAATACTGTTTTATTATTAACTAAACCATGCATTTCGTTAATCTTAGATAACTTCCATTTATCAAATTTCAAAAATGAGTTTACAAAATTGATAGCATCCTTTTTATCACATGATATCAATTCAACCAAAGTGTATGTATATTATACAGGGTGATTTTTTTATCATAACCCACTCAATTACTTACAGAATAATAATAATTTAGACATTTTTTTTTTTTCATTATC
>NW_026101287.1:0-1760 GCF_025091365.1 Daktulosphaira vitifoliae
AGGAAATATACATATTAGTAGTAACATAGTATTATACACTTTTATATTGTAAATTAACTAAAAAACTACTTAATTTAATAGACCCTAATTCCCCAAAATGTAACTAATATTTCTCTGACGCTAATTCACGTGTGCCATTCTAAGTTTTACTGATATGAAGCAAATATGCCTAGAAAAAAAAAAACTATATGGTATCACAACGAAAAATGACTAGAAAAGAAATTCATGTCACAGGGTTCTATGGCATTCACTGAATGGTATTGATAAATCCAATGAAAGAATCTTCCAAAAAACTTGAAACTATAACAATACAACGAATAAAGAATCTACAAATTTTACTGCAAAAAAAAAATCGACATAGTTTTCAAAAAATTATATACCATACAATGAACAGGTCCTTTTCTTGTATAGCATAAAACCTACAACTGTTTTACTTTAGGTTCTATCATATTAAAAAATATATAAATGCAAAAAATTACTACTTATCTCCCCTGCGGTAGAACAAACAGATGACCGGATCATTCATATGTGCTAACATACCACCCCGTTGAATGTTCAACTATTTTAAGTTAACATCTCATTTCAACATTTATTTATTTAATAAATCAAATTTTTCTAAAGACTACTAATAGAGATCTTTAATACTTTTCATTCCTTTTTTTTTTTTAATAATATAACAAAAATCAATTTGTTTTAAGTTGACAGTTGTATACTAGATCGATAGATTAGTTTACAAATATTACTTAATAGTTAAAAGTAAAAATTTATTATAATTATACAATATCTAAAATTGTAGATTTATCGTTTTATTCTCATTATACTTGGCTTGATATAATTTGTGATCTGAAAATGAATGGCCAGAGATACAAATAATTAAAAAAATTAAAACATCATAGTAAAACTAATAGTATTGCAACTTATTCTGTGCTGGTTGATATATGTTACTAATGAAAATAAACAATTTTTGTAGTTTAATGCAGAAAATATTAGTTAGTTTATAAGAAACTTGTTAATAGTTACTACGGATTCACTTTTTTTTTCTTATATAAGCAGACAAATTTTACGAATACAATTACTTCTTTGAAAATTTTTAATTTAAAGTGTCTATCTTCTTAACTGTTCTCAAAGTCAACATCGTGCAAACCTTTAAGTTTTTAAATAATTTTTTAAATAATCCATAACGATGAAAACGAAGACTCAGAGATTATTTGCTCAACTCAAGCGTTTACGTGAAAATCCTACTTATCCGTTTATAACGCCATCTTTCGTCCATATACACAACTGTAATAATAACAAGTCTGCTATTGTGTCCACTAGTAAGAGTTTACCAAAGGCCAATCCAATATGTTCGTCAACAAAATCTGTGTCAGAAAAACCGCAAATGAAGAATCCACACGGCGTTCCTGTTAAATCGACTTCGACACATATTAACAAATCATCTCCAAAGAAAAAAGTCGCCGTCGATGGCAATGAAAAGGACGCAGTCGGACCCCAGCCAAGATCAAGTACGAAAAAGCTTAGATCTAAGTCGGGAATTCCGAAGGAACCTTCTAAAAATTCATGCTCGTCGAAAAGACCAAACGCTTTCGACGACAATGGGTCTTCTAAGAGACCTAAANTTTCGACGACAATGAGTCTTCTAAAAGACCTAAATACTCGAGCTCTGTCGAGTTACGCCATAGTGCGGATGGATCCAAAAAAAAAATAATCCCAAAGGACATTTCTTCAGCGTCAGATTCGGTAAATGAATCGCAGATCTC
>NW_026101288.1:0-1759 GCF_025091365.1 Daktulosphaira vitifoliae
ATCAAGACAGTAATTATAGAAAAGTATTTTCAAATGGGGTTTAAATTTGATCCAATTACCGAAGAAACATTTGTCCCAACATCGGAGGAGCTAATTGAATTAGGTATTTAAAATAATAAAATATTATTTATATATTTATTCATAGCATTATAAATGTTTTTATTAATCTAGAGTTAGAATTTAGAGGAACAAATGAAGAGCCTCCAACGCCAATACAAATAGAAACTCATTAAATTTTACAAAAAAATTGATTTTATCTTATAATAATGTATAAATTATTATTGTAATTATTTTATCAAATTTACGTAATTTTATAAAACTTTAAATAATTATTAAACATAATAATTTTATTTTATTTTTAATCACATCGTTAACTAATTTTAACTTAGTATGGTAAAGCACTGAATATTTTTTCAATGTTTTATTATATAATAAAATAATATTGAGTTTCATTTTATCTTCAGTGAGAAACTGAGAAAACATTATTTTTTCAAGGTTTATTTAGGTAGGTAGATTATGGGATTTTATTATTTTTTTTAAAATACCTTACAAAAATTTGCTATAGAAATGAGGCCACCGATTTTCATTAAAGATATATAAATCTAACTTGCATTTGATATAAATTTAAACTTATTTTGAATATTTTGCTTCAACTAAATTAAGAGAAATGACTGAATTTCTAAACTAGCTTAAAATATTTTTTTCTTAGCTTTTTTTAATTAAATATCTTTGCAAATAATAGCAGTATTAAATTCGTTTTTTTAGTAAATTCACAGTAAAATCATATCACTAAAATGAAACATTTTTTATTGTTCATAGACGAATAAATCAATACGTTACTAAACCAAATTTTTATGCTGATTTCAAACCTGAAATTAGATTTTTTTTTTATGACCTCATTTTTTTTTAAGTATATAGTAATTCTAGTACAATTATCAAAGAAAATAATGTTAAATTATCTATTAATCACTTAAGGTACACTTTATGTAACTGTTATTTTTGTTAATATTGAATAATATTTCAATTTGTTTTCTTGCATACTTAAAAATATATTTTGTTAAATTGTTTTTCAAATAAATTAAAAATAGAATAGTGTCGGTAATATTATTATGATTTATAATGAAAAATTTTAAATTACAACATATTGAAAATTATTTATATTATACATGTATTTGTTAACTTATATTACAAATATTACTATAAAAAATGTTATCTAATGGAAACTAATTTTTCAATATGTACCATTATTAAAAACGAATTTCATTTTCTTTACTTAATAAAAAGCCTATAAACCAATAGTCACACTGATATCACGAGGGAGGCATAATGATACCCTCTTAATAGAAAACAGCAAGGAATCGTTGGATTATTCCAAAAGCAACATCAGTAATAATGGTATGATGTGTTTTTACCCTTAAAGGTTCCAACAAGTGAAATTGATAGGGTTGAGAGTATGAGTATTTTAGTGGTCACGTCACACAGGTGGTGTGATAACCCAAGTTAAATCAGTGATGGTGACGTCAAAAGATAGTGCCAAGATAGTGTGAGGGGGCCATTCGTGATGACGTCAAAATAACGGTAACTATGGGTGTCCCCTCCAGGTGTCGGTTAATAAAGAATACAGTGTTTCTAGTAGGATATGGTTTACATTTGTTGTTTACATAGAAATAAATAAAAATCATAATCAAATTGTCGATATCTTAGTTGCATTTTTGACTCTCACACTTCTAATGTGTTTTTGTTGTTGTTATGGATTATG
>NW_026101289.1:0-1756 GCF_025091365.1 Daktulosphaira vitifoliae
GTTTTATTGGATCCCGTCACAATACGCGTATCAAGTAAATGACTATCAATTGACGTTGGGGATCTTATAATCAACCACACATCACAAAATATGAGACCCACAAAAGACGTGTAACACTACATAAATTTGGACTAATATTTTAACACGGATCCTGGGCGACAATGGCCATACGGACTAGCGTTATAATGAAATTCGGTTTATTATGTGCGTCTTGTTACTATCACAGGAAGTATAAAAACAAATCACTGCTGCGTACAATATTGTGTAGTTACAATACACATGACGTTATTTTATTGCACCCTTGTTCCTATTGTGTACTATCACAAATTATTACTTACGTATATACGATTAATAAGTAAACATACACATAATATATTATCATGTGTAGAATATCATTACAAGTGAAATAATTTATGCTTCAGAGTTTATCAAACTTGACGGTTCAGTGCAGTTAATAGCTTTAGAAACATTCGATACAGAATATAATTACCATCTAAATATGTTAACGATTGTTTATTTAAAAAGAACACTTTTTTTAGTTGTTAAAACGTGTTTTTCAAAAACTTAATGAACCGATATTTTTACTCGTGTATAAATAAATAAATAAACTGTTAATAACATACAGTTAAGCCTTCAAAGGGAATGTGTTTTGTGTTTCGTTTGTGATATATTAATAACAATTTTTTTTTTACTGTAAGTCAGAACAGCTAATTATTAGCACCTTTTTAACTAAACATAAATCTTTCCGCTGTTCTGTAGTGGCAAAGAACAAGTATTTTACAGTTTATTTTTAAATTTATGCATGTAGACTAGTGTTTTNAGAACAAGTATTTTACAGTTTATTTTTAAATTTATGCATGTAGACTAGTGTTTTTTATCTTGATAACGCAAAACATTTCAAAAATATAAAATAATAATCATCAACTGATTAGTTGATGATTATTTTTTATAATAGTACTTATATTTATAATTACTAAAATAATAAAAAAAGTTTAACAATCCTAAAAATCAAAGTATGTACTCAAGGTAAACATTTTTATAGAAATAATGAGCGCATAATATATTTTAACCAAATTATATGTCTATAACGAACACAAGAAAACGGAAAAATTCCAAGACGCGTTTTGCATCGGGCAGCCATAAAAGGATCTCGCACCCCGCCAGAAAAAAATTAGCAAACCATAAAAACAAACTATTGTGTTCGGGGTGCGGCATTAATTGCTCGTTTAGGAAAATTATTATGCCCAAGATTACTTTTAGCTTGTGTTTTTTCTGTCCGTCGTTATGTTAAAAACTTTTCAGGGTATTAGAGTATTGTTGCATATTAAAACGGGATTTGTATGTGTGCACTCATCACACCTGGGTCGCCACTGTAAAGTCACCGTTGTAACGCAGAATGTGTCCGTTGTTTTAAGAAAAATTCGATTAAACAGTTTTTGGAATACTTTATATTTGTTTTTACGGTAACGACTTGTCGTAACGGAGCCAGATTTTAACGCGGTCGTTAAATCCAATAGTCCTATTCATCCACTGAAATAAATACATGTATATTGTTGTATAGATATTATTAAACAAACTATCCGTCGCCATACCACTGAATCGCATTCTTGAAACTTCCATATCCATTAAAATAATCCTTATAACGACTATAGGACCATATTTTGTCTGCGGATTAAAATTTCATCGTTTTTGTTGCGCGCGAGTCATTGGTTCACCAATACCTATAGATGCTTTGTGTGTTGCAGTTACACCACTG
>NW_026101290.1:0-1755 GCF_025091365.1 Daktulosphaira vitifoliae
TCAGTGTCTAGTTAATATTTTAAATATAATATGAAAAAACTTTAACGATCGTTAATCTTTTTTTCTAGGAACTTGGATTGTAATTAACATACAGACTGAAGACCGGAAAAAATATGACACTTTCAATATATTACGCTATATACAGTCCGTTAACCAGACACTAACAAAACAATTACTATAACAATAACATCATTAACATAATACAATAAGTACGGAACACATGAATTACGTGTTTTGTCCAAAGAATAAGAATGGTATGCTTACGTTCATAACTATTAAATCGCAACTTAAGTATTAATTTTAAACGTTTATAATAATTATATGTTAAATAATAGTAATGCAATATTTTTATTACATTTGTGCTATCGGTCTGGTTTCAAATGGTTACTCATCAACAGCCTCCGACAATAGATTCGCAACATACGTTTGAACGGCGTTCCTATAGAAATTATTAAAAGTTTTCACTTATTTGTTTTCTTCCTTTTACGTGACATCCGCATATTGTTTCTATACTGATATAAACACACGGAATGACCAAAATGCAAACATTGTCATAAACGACATCAATTTTAACTCATCTTTTTGCGTTCATTTATACTTAGTACTTTATAAAATGGTAAATATTTTGTATTTGTGTTTTAAAGTCATACCATTACAATGTATCTTATATTTAATTTTAGGTGTCCAAGTCTCCAATTGTCATAATATGCATTTTTGCAATAGTCCAAATGGCTTTTTGCGCGCTACCAACCAATTTTGAAATGCCATCCAAGTAAGTAAATTGTATGATTAAAAATGATTTAAATATTTTAGTTTTCAAAACTACACCATACAAGAATAAGTTATATTTTGTTATATAATAATAATAATTATAAGTTTTAAAAAAAATTGATTTAATTCCTCTTTAGACATCAATTGAGTTAAATGTGTGATTAATAAATAAAACAAAAATACATTTTATAGGATCATATCAATTTTCGAAAAAAACAATATATATATATATTTGTTGTAATATGTATATTAATAGTTCGATGACCTCTTGAATATAGTATTAGATATCCTGTAGAGGTATACCTTGATAATTATGTAAATCATTTTAATTGCAGAGGTAACACTTTTTTGGTTTTTTTCTTAAGCCGTATAGATTTTATTAATTTTACTGTGCAAATTAATGGGATAGGCACATATAAATTGTTGAAAACCTTTATTTAAAATGAATGTTGAAATTTAAATAATTTCAAAAAATGTTCAAAATGAAAGTTGAAGTTTAAAAATGGATTAGTCCATATTAAGATATTATGAAGCCTGGAGTCCAAATTTAAATGATATCTCTACATGTATAGCTAAATAATGTATTGTATAGGCTTTATAGTTAATACATTCCTTTGAAGAAAAATTAAGACTCCTAGAGACGCTTGTTACATTACCATTTTTAAAAAGTAAATATGTCATAACCTGAACTTTGGTGAGACTTATAAAAGAGATGGTTTACAAATAAACTGTTTTTCAATTTGTATTTATGACCTACGATGAATAAATCCTGCCCTGTTAAAATGAGTGTAACATAAAATTGAATGAAGATATAAGAAAGTCACTAAATGTGGACTGGCATCTAAAGTAGACCAACTCTATAATTTGACAATTAAATAGGAAATTGGTTAAAATTGGTTCACATTTGTAATGATTTAAGTTAAAACGTGTTTGGGCCAATAAAATATCCTTTTATCTATTATTACACGATTTTTATTGAACTAA
>NW_026101291.1:0-1755 GCF_025091365.1 Daktulosphaira vitifoliae
AAACAATCTTTATTTAGTCTTTTCAAAATCTGATTTTATATAAATGACTAATGTTACTGATATTCTAGTTTATATTGATTCCTTACATCCAACATTGTACCTTGAACATTACCCAATTACTGTGTGTTATTCCTTCGAGAAATATAATTTTAAAAGTGACAATTTTGAGCAAATGTCACGAGCTTTAGCTTTTGCTGATTGATCGAGGTTACGCAAATGTAATGGTGTAAAATAATGCTTTAGATATTTTCACTGATATATTACTTCATAATATTGATATATTTATTCCTAAAATGTTTCGAAAGTTTTTCATCCTTAGATGGTTTTATAAAAAATTACGTTCATCATTAATACTTAAGAAAAATAATTTACATAAAAATGTTGAACGAATTGGTAATATAAATGTCTATAATGAGTTCAAGAAAATCATTAAACACAGATAATCATGATATCTTGGTGGAGAAACTAAAACAAAATGGTGTTAGTATTTTATCTTGGTTTTCAATTTACCTTAGTGGTAGACAATAGAAAAAAAAATCGGTGACCTATTATCATCAATAATTTATGTTGTTTCTGGAGTTCCCAGGGCGGTCATTTGTCACCATTGTTATTCATAATATTTACAAATAACCTGAGTAATATTTTTCGTTATGAACGTTACTTATTTTTTGCCGATGATGTAAAATTGTTTATACAAATGAAATATATTAATGAATGTTTAAATCTCCAAAATGATTTATATACATTTCATAATTGGTGTACTAGTAATGGTTTTCAATTAAACATGGCCAAATGCTTTCATATAACTATTTGTGACAACCGCAGTTACGAAAGTTTTGTATATAATATTGACGACATTGATTTAATTACCACCCCGCTTATCAAAGACCTAGGCATATTGCTTTCCTCTGATTTGTCATTTAATGGGCATATTACTTATATTAATAATAAAGCTTTTACGCACTTTTGGCTTCTTTTAACGTAATTGTTTTGAATTTACTAATCCTCTGTACTTAAAAATTTTGCATTTCTCTCTTATACAATCTATAATCGAATATGGATCCATTATATCGTTGCCTATCAATATGGATTAAGTGATAAAATTGATAGCATACAGAAACGTTTTTTACGTATGTTAGCATTTAAACTAAACAATGGTAGTACAGATTTAGATTTAAATATGATTGCTCTGAAATATAATTATCTTTCTCTTGGTAACCGTTGACTGATATCTGTTGAACTCATTGCCTAATTAATAACACTATTGATTGTGATTAAATATTGAGTGCTATTCCATTACATGTTTCTAGTGTTATGCAAAATAATTCACTATTCTACATTCATTTGCATAAACAAAATTATAGTAATTTTTTACCGGTTAACCATATGCTAATGAAATACAGTTCAGTTTACAATTAGTTAGACTTATTTTATGGCTCTTCATCCACAGTGAAGTTCTTTCTTAAAACATATAATTAATTTATATTTGTATATATGTTTTAATTATTCATTTACATATTTCCTATTATTATTATATATACATAAGTGCTATTTTTCTTGTATTTTATTTATAAATGTATATTTTTATTTAATTACTCTTATTTCCTTTTTAAAACTGGAATACTTTAAATATAACTCTGAAGTTATCAATATTATTTTGTGAATTTATGAGGCTATTTAATTTCGATAAAATGTATATTACTCTATGTTTTTTGAAATTGTTTTAATACAATTTTTAGCTTAAATGAGAAACTG
>NW_026101292.1:0-1755 GCF_025091365.1 Daktulosphaira vitifoliae
CTATTATACTCAATTTATCTATATCTCTTTAACCTTTACCCCAACTATAAGGAGCCAGATTTTACATCCGCTGTTGAAATTATGCAACCTCATTAGGGCTGAAAGAGCCATAGAGCGAGTAAGATGTGGGTCACTGTTAGCTACATATATAATATAATATCACTCCTGGAACCAACAGCAAATAACACAGCTGAACATTGGCGTTAAGGCGAATAATCTGACAGTGATTAAAATCACTATCATAAGAAACGCTTCACTGCAAATCTGTAGATAGTGTTTCATTCTAAGAAATAACTAAAATAACTTTTGAAATAGAAAATTTATTTTAGAATTAACATGTATAAATATAAGGTGGAAAAAGATGCAACAGAGTAATGATAAAAATAACATCACTCACACTTATCCTACATTATTTAATTTATAATAGTTATAACATTCGAAATATCGGATCAAAAGTTGTCATAGACCCGGTATTTTTTTAATCTGATCATATTTTTTACGATAAAAAAAAAAAATAGTGTTTTAACAAAATTTCTCATAAATTTACTGTTAATAGTATTATATAAGTTACTGATCACATATCAATCTAAAATATACAATTTTTTAATGCCTCATAAAATTTTCTATTTAATTATATCAATACTAAACTTGCAAATTGAGATAAAATAATATTTAAAAGTTCAACATTTTTTAATTATAAACTTTCATAATAATCAAATAAATAAGTTAAAAATGACGTTTTGAATTGAAATATTGCACGGATATTTACTAACATAAAAAAAACCAACAATAACTTGATAAAATCTTCTTTTTTTTTATTTTAATTAGTTTTTCTATGTGTAAATACTCGGTTTCTAATTAGTAATAATCTCGAAAAAGAAATAATAAAAAGAATCTAATATCAGATTTGAAATCAGCATAAAAATTTGGTTTAGCAAAGTACATATTAATCTATTATCATTAAAAAATGTTTCATTTTAGTGATATGATTTTAAATAATTTTAATTTAAAAAACCCAACACGGTGGAAACGTGGAATAGTTGAGTATAGTATAGATTTAATCTGACAGTGATTAAAATCACTATCATAAGAAACGCTTCGATGCAAATCTGTAGATAGTGTTTCATTCTAAGAAATTGGTGGATAATTACAAACCAACATCAATGATTTCCTTAATTATATCCAGATTAGTAATTCTTAGATTCAAAAATATAATATAAAATTATATATTATATAATTGTCATATTGAACTGTTTTCAAATTATTATTGATATTGACTTTGTTAAAAGTAATAATTTTTAACCTTCTTTATTTTGTCCTTTTAAGTGAAATTATATAATATAAAGAAAAAATGAATTTATTACCATAACTCTTAGATCAGCTTGCAAGTTTGAAATAGACATTATTAAATAGAAAAAAATGAAATTGTGAAGATTAATATGCAGTCTTAACTTATAAGAATGGAAGTATTAGATCCACTAATTTCTTAACACTATCTAATGACTATCAGATTTACTTCAAAGCGATTCTTATGATAGTGATTTTAATAACTGTTAGATATCGTCTATACTTGTCCTAACTATGCCACTTCCATATTGCGCTGTGACCCCACTGTGCAGCCCTGTTTTATAATTTCTTAATAATTATATTGTTAATGTTAATTTCAGATAACACATTGGAATATTTATTTTATCTTATTTTTTGTATGTACATTAATTATAACTATTTGTAAAAAGAAGATTAAATCATTTATTT
>NW_026101293.1:0-1755 GCF_025091365.1 Daktulosphaira vitifoliae
AAAGTCTTACTTAAAAAAAAACACGCATTTCCTTAAAACCAATAAATTTTCAATGCATTTTTTTTTTTTTCTTTGACCTTATGATAATTACATTAAAGCGATTACTTTGTAAATAGAATATACACATTTTATAAACATTTGAATATGACCTTGATATGACTTATAATATCCTGTAATTTAATAAAAAAATCAAATATATAGAATGTTTCACTATAATAGGTAAAACCATGAACATTAAAGCGATAAGATCTCAAAGAATAAATAAACTATTTTGAAACTAGTTTTAATAAACGTATTATACACGCATAATTTTTTAATTTGTAAATGACATAAAATCGCATTACAGAAAAACCAGTACGATTTTTAGTTGAAATAAAATTTTTCATTAATTTATTTACAATAGTAAACGTAAAAAAATTATTTGGATTTTTACATAGTGATAAATATAGTAACTGGGATATATTGTCAAATAGTTTAATCTCAAAACCGCATTCTGATTTAATTAAAATTTCTTTTGAGCACAAAATGTATTTGTTTACTTTTTACAAGACTATACAAACATCGTGTAACAATGATGAACAACATTAACCTAAGTGTTTATAGTATACAAAATATATTACATTAAATATGAAATTAACAAAATATATTTTTTAGTAATAGAAAAGTTATAATTTTTGTTTATTTTGAATAATTTATTAAATAAAACAAGTAAAAATCGAAAAATATATTATATTGAGTTAGACAAATAGTACCTGACACATTAAATTTTGAAATTATCATCATTAATTGTGCAAAACTTAGTGAAAACGTTTCCAGATAGTCAGAGAATTTTAAATGTTGATGTTATAATTGAAAATCTCAGGCAAACTACTTTAAAATAAATTCTTTAGGAAAAACTTGAAAATCCAATGTAATAATTTCAAAAGTTCTTTGTCGTGAGTTGCGTTTTAGGAAATCTTTTTATCACATTCGGGCCATTTTTTGCGCGAATCCAACGGCCGTCTCGGAATTACTTTGAAAAATAACACGACCCTTTTCGTGCTAAACCAAAAAACGTTTTTCGACGCCTGACGAAACTCGTAAAGCCCAAGCGCATATACATATTCGGTGTTATAACGACGCGTTATTTTGCTTCATTTACTTTTTTTTTTTACCTTGGAATGATTGCTGGATAAATTGACCCGATTGTTTTTTGCTATGGGCTTTTGTGGATTTCGAACTCGACGAATATACACTAAACCCGCTAACGTTGATTTTTATTTATGGCGACTATGTAATACAAAACGATACTATCATATCCATAACAATATAATACAAACGTTCATCGCAAGCCAGTAACTGTAAGCGAATACCTTTTTATCCAACGCCCGACGTTAGATCTGATTACCTAAAGACAATCAAATTAACACGGGAGCTGTGATGTGTCGCATGTGGTGGGCCTAATAATTATCTCCGACTCATATAAGTAATATAATTCACTATTTGACGTAACATAAATTATCCCTTCGTGTAATGTTTTATTCACAAGGTAGTTTTATGATTATTAATATTCGCGGACGCAAGAAAGTTTACAAAGGTTTTTCATTAGTTTACGTGAAAGTTTTTAAATCAGTTCAGGAAAATTTCCACCGCTCAATTAATAGTTTAGATATTGTTTAATTGTGCTCAAAAAAGTTCAACAAAGACCACGAAAAAACGCGGAAATATTTATTTCTAATCAATTCTTTCATCTAAATTTACTGAAATCGTTTAACA
>NW_026101294.1:0-1755 GCF_025091365.1 Daktulosphaira vitifoliae
ATCTCCTTTACGTCGCACAATTTTTTCAATCAGATAATTATGTGGATACTTGGTTTTTTGTAATTCTTGTTCATAAAAACATCCTCTAATTTGATTTTTTTTCAAAGTCTTCGAGAAGATATGTTACTGGTATAGTGTTGCATACCTTTGCTATAGTAAATATTTCAAAAGACCAATTACTCAAATAGCCTTTTTCAAATACGACCTTGTTAGAACTAACCCTTATATAATCACCTTTACGAAATTTAATTTTTTGTTTCGTTTTATGTACAGTACTGTGTATAATCACTGCCGAAGGATTGTTATCGGCATACGTAGGAGTCATTTTTATTGTTCTATGCACGCTGTTGTTGTACTCGTGCATAACTTTGTTTAATATAGATATCCAATTGTGTGATCCTTGAGCGGTAAACTCTCTATATAATTTGGTCTTGATGGTTCGAATTAATCGCTCACAAATTGACGCTTTTAATGTGCTATACGTCGAGTAATGATTTATGTTGTATTTTTTCATAAGAGTTGAAAATTTTGAGTTATAGAATTCTTTACCCAAATCGCTCTGTACGTGAACGATATTACGTTTTGCAAGTATAGGTTCTATTGCTTTCACTATATCAGCTCCTCTTTTTGATTTTAGGGGTACTGCCCATGAATATTTTGTAAAACAATCAATTACAAACAAAATATATTTATAGCCTTTATTCTGTCTATGATATGGTATAAATTCAGCTAAATCGATCTGAAATAAATCGTCACGGCTTTTAAGTACAACACTACGTCTATCGTAATGTATTCGTCTAGGTCTATGTAGTTCTTCCGCAATTTGTCTTTTAAACATTTGGTATTTTTTTAATTATGCCCGCCTCGTATAATTCTTCATAAATTGATATAATTTCATTACCATGTGCATTATTGCCTGCTGCCTGCGAAGCCAATAGTAATCTAAGACGGTCGCAGAGCTCGTCTGCGTTACTCCAATATTTATAGTTATTCGATGTATTCAATGACAACTCAAGACCTCTGCCCTCGACAAACAATTTACTTATAACTTCTTTATACTTGTAGCCATTTGTTTTCTTAATTTTTAATTTATTCGTTGTTAAGTGCGCAGAAGTATGAACTAGAATGTCTCTATAGACATCCAAGTCATTTTTACCGTATGCGTTAGGGCGTTTTGAAAATATTAACTGTATTAGACCGGGGGTTAATTGATATTTATTATTTTCTATGATCAGCTGAGCTGTTTTATAATTAAACTGAACAATTTTATCACCAAATTTCATTATATCCCCGTGTTTTTTCGGTGCATACGCTTTGTCCCCGTCATGATAAACTAGCCATGCCTCAACCGAGTCCATCATAGAAAATATTTGGTTTTCAGAATATCCACTAGAATTAGTGTCTTCAACATTATAACTTTGATTATGCAGCTCAGTTACTATAGAATTATTTTCATCGTTTTTATAATTGTTACCATCATGGTTTTGTTCATATTTTAAATACTCGTTATTATTATCAAATTTATTAGTAAAATTTGAAATATGCGATGTNATCGTTATTATTATCAAATTTATTAGTAAAATTTGAAATATGCGATGTTTTCTCTTTTTAAAGTGTTGTTAACTCGTTTAAAGGTTCAATAATGGGTTTTAATGTACGTTTCATGTAAACTTTATTAGTAACATCATCGTTTTGCAATGATTGGAATTTTCGTTTAATATTTTGCTTGGCCTCGGCTAATTGTCTCAATATTTC
>NW_026101295.1:0-746 GCF_025091365.1 Daktulosphaira vitifoliae
TAAAGTCATTCGGCACAGTTACACTGGCACATGAGAATAATACAAAACTCTTAGTATATGCGTCACATATAAAATTTAAAAGTGTCTCGTTAATCTTGCCTGCACATTTTCCTCTCTTTCCTCAGGTCTATAGACGGTGGTAGCAACCCTATTAAACATGTAACATAATGNTTGTCTCGTTAATCTTGCCTGCACATTTTGCTCTCTTTCCTCAAGTCTATGGACAGTGGTAGCAGCCCTATTAAACATGTAACATAATGGAGGATGCGACCGACCTTATTGGAAACATACTAAGTAGGTTTTTTGGTGACATAGACGTGGTATTTGTGTTTTAGGAGATATTTCATAGGTAATAATATTTATAAATTTAAGTATAAGTAAAATAGCATGATCACAGATTTTGATTTATTTTGGTTATATTATTATTGATCATGTTTTATTTAATTTGATATATTATTTCAACAATTGGTGAAGAATTTGTTTAATATTTATCTGTACTTTTTTAGAAACTATTAATTCATTAAATAACCCAATTTTTATTGAACACAATTTTTTTTATTTATGAAATATTTAAACTACTAATCCTCTATAAAGTATGTGGTCTATAAAATTTAAAAAAAAAATAAAGAAGAAACCTTAATATATAACTAAATTCATTATGCTATTTGTTATTTTTTTAGCTTCGATGCGAAGCGGAGAAGGTATTAATTTTACTATGATGTGTTTTTTTTTTTTTTTTTTTTTTT
>NW_026101295.1:888-1320 GCF_025091365.1 Daktulosphaira vitifoliae
TCAAAAGATCACAAATCGTATCTAGTTGAAGACATTACCCTTAAAAATTGAAAAAAATTCCCTCGTTCCCCGCAAATGGGGGAAATATCCAAAAAAATTACAAATTTAAAAATCGCTAATTTTCGAAATTTTTTCACTTTTTTTTCTTAAAACTTCCATAACTTTTTGAAAAATCAACAAATCAACATAATTTTTTTTTATACTAAAACCTTAGATATTTACCTTTCATTTGATAACATTTTTTTGAAAATCTATCACTTAACCTGCTCATTGGGATAGATTTAAAATGGCAACTTTTTTACAAAAATTAATTTTTTCAACTTAATTTTTAAAAATGTGCCGGAAATACTGCGTCCTTTAAACATATATCAAATTAAAGCTTATTTTATGTACTACAAAATGAAAAAAAAAATTTGTCCCGACCCTTTTTTT
>NW_026101295.1:1588-1755 GCF_025091365.1 Daktulosphaira vitifoliae
AAAACTTAAAATATTGTAAAAGACATAGATCTTTTTCAACTGCACTTTTGAAAATGTTCCAGAAATACTGCGTCCTTTAAACATACATCAAATCAAAGGTTATGTTATATACTATCAAATGAAAAAAAAAAATTTGTCCCGACATCTTATCTTCTATGTGCAAATGG
>NW_026101296.1:0-1750 GCF_025091365.1 Daktulosphaira vitifoliae
GGTATTGGCTAGGATAGTCGCACCATCATCTCGTTGAAAAACTTTTGTTGGTCATCGACTTAGTGAAATACAAGAAATTATGAATGTTTATCAGTGGCATTACATTGGCTCGATATTGTATCACGGGGATGCGATCCAACTAAAATGGGGAAAATCTACTTTGGTGCTATCGACCAGACTTTCTACTTAAATATTCAACATTTTTGCCCGTAGTAAAATATAATATTAGTCAAATACAACCAGATTCAATTATAAAAAAACGTAAGCAGCACAACCCGGTGTTATTTCAATTGTCGAATATGATATTTCTTTATTCAGTTGATATTCGCGTTTAAGTAAATTATTACGGTTAGGGAGGGGCGTATTTTCGCCGTTGGCGTTTATATAGTAATATAGTACTGTCAGCATCACGTTATCGTAAATCAAACATGTAGGCTTATTTGATTAAATGAGATAAATAATAATTGCACAATGAAATCAGTACGTTGAAAAAACTAGGCGAAATAAGCAGCAAAAGTAAATTACTAAAACTGAGTCCATTTTTGAACATATCACACTTGATATTCTTCGTAAAAATCCTATGCTACTTTCAGCAAAATGTCCGTTTACTAAACTTATATTTGTACAACTCATGTAGAGACAGTTCATGGAGGACCATGCAAATATACCTGTTGTGAGATGAGCGGGAATATTATTATAAAATAAATTTTAATCGTACGCTAAGATATGTATAAATTTATTATTAATAACATAATATTCATAAATCAAAGACAGTGATATAATTATTAATTTATTTCGTAACTTAAAGAACGGCAATTTACTAATATTAAAGATAAAAATATAGGCGATAGACACTATTTACACCAGCGGTATACCAATATATATATGCCGTAACAATATCCAATCAATAGAGAATAATAATTAGTTAATTTCATATATTTAATATGTTATGAATAAATTTAATTCTATTAACAATATATTTGAATACAATTGAATTTATTCTAGTAAAATTATGAATTATATTAATATTGCTTAAATTGCGTTTTAGATCACTATGCAAAATATGGTTTTCATGCCCCTGAATATTCCAGTATTAAAAAAGTCTTAGGGGAGGGGGGTATTTTCGCCGTTGGCGTTTATATAGTAATATAGTACTGTCAGCATCACGTTATCGTAAATCAAACATGTAGTCCTATTTGATTAAATGAGATAAATAATAATTGCACAATGAAATCAGTACGTTGAAAAAACTAGGCGAAATAAGCAGCAAAAGTAAATTACTAAAACTGAGTCCATTTTTGAACATAAGAGGTTTCGTCTGAGTAGGCAGTACACTCAAGAACGCTATCACACTTGATAATCTTTGTAAAAATCCTATGCTACTTTCAGCAAAATGTCCGTTTACTAAACTTATATTTGTACAACTCATGTAGAGACAGTTCATGGAGGACCATGCAAATATACCTGTTGTGAGATGAGCGGGAATATTATTATAAAATAAATTTTAATCGTACGCTAATATATGTATAAATTTATTATTAATAACATAATATTCATAAATCAAAGACAGTGATATAATTATTAATTTACTTTGTAACTTAATGAACGGCAATTTACTAATATTAAAGATAAAAATATAGGCGATAGACACTATTTACACCAGCGGTAGACCAATATATATATGCCGTAACAATATCCAATCAATAGAGAATAATAATTAGTTAATTTCATATATTTAATATGTTACGAA
>NW_026101297.1:0-1748 GCF_025091365.1 Daktulosphaira vitifoliae
AAAAAATTGGCAGTTTATTATTCTTTAAACTATCTCCAATTATCTGTCCATCAACAAAAGTAAACTGCAAGCCAAATTACGAAAAGAAAAAACAATAATTACACAATTATTTTTTGGTAAGTTGCATAATTATAACTAGCACACATAAAAATCATACTTTTTATATTATATCTGCTTATCTTTAAGTGTGAAAATCGGAACAGTAGACATTTTACATAAATATCAAGTGCTACTTTTATGTCTCTACGAACTTTACGAGAGAATTTCTCAACGTTGTAACGAGAAAAGTTCAACCAAAATATAAGTTTTTGATTTATTATTTTGTATTGCGTCGCGCTAATATATTTATAAGTGGACTATTTTATAAACTCATCAGATTTGCTTGATATTCATAGAGCAATAAAGTCAATGTACAGAGTGCCTGTGATGATATAAACATGATTTTGAGATCGGTTCGTTATGAAATGGCAAGAAGACTGACTACCACCGCAGCCGTTTGTTTGGCAGCTTAAAAATTACAGTAATCGTATATAATAAACGTGCGCTGGTTTCTGATTCCAATTAGTCGTACGACGACGCACGAGGATCGTTGACAGACAACCGACTCGGTAGCCGCCCCATACTAATAATACACACTGGCAAAACCGATTTATTAATGTCATCTTAAAAAGTAATTTACGCATATACGTGATTATTATTATTATGATCATTTGAATTTAACGAACGCAATGCGCTAAGTCGGATGACTTTTTGTGTCCAACTTTTTTTTACGCATATTACTTGTCAGTCATAGTCTACAGTTAGTGTAATAATAGTAAAATTCAGGTTGCCATCGAGGCAGTAACAATTATGACCGCGATGCACTCATTTAAATGGTAAATTCGTTCTTCCAGAAGTAATTAATCAAAAGTATTTATGCCACCGCATTACGTTAATTATTGTTGAATTTTATGTGTGCCTTTTTCATGTTAGTGTTGAAAAAACATGCCAACTACCCCAATTTGAGTTGCAACGAGTTTAATATGGTAATTTTGTATGACCGGTGTAATGTAACAAAACAGGTAAATACATTTTTTTAATAAGAAAATACATTAAATTTATTTATAAACCTGTTTTGCAAAATTATATTAATCCCAATAATATCGACTGAATGGAATTTCCAATAATTATTGGTAACTTGTTGAATTACTATAATTGAGGTTCGAGTTTCCTCTATTGGCCTACAATTTGCGTTACAAGGGTTGTGAAATCCATTAATTACATTAGAGAACTAATAATAAATACAATAGTTATCTCAAAATGGTATTTATTAGAACCATCATGTAGTTTAATAGAATTTTTAATTAAAGTTCTTGTTAATTCAAAGAGTACATTTTATAGCGTTTACTATCTACTACTGAAGTCAGATAAACCCTTTCTAAGTAATAGTACACATAACACAAAATTACCTTGTCTCTTTTAACAATACACATTTATGTCTGGTGTTTTATAAAGTGTTTTAATAATTTATGTAAATACTGTAAAGTTCACTAAAATAATATACATACATATAATACAAATTATATATTTGATATGCAATTATTCAGTTATTTTCGGTATATTACAATATCTCTATAAAATAAATATTGAAATGAATAACACGAATTTTTTTATTATTGTTACTTGATAAGAATAGTTAAGTTAGTGCGAATTGTTTACATTTTATCATGCTTAAATCATTACATATCATTAGCCAACTATTTGTGGTC
>NW_026101298.1:0-1747 GCF_025091365.1 Daktulosphaira vitifoliae
ATGATTTCTAAACTTCGATAGAAAAGGAACATTAAGAAAAATATTAACATAGTTTAATAAAGACAGTTATATACCAATTAGTTATTTAAGGGTAATTTAAAAAATATATTCGTACTTTATTCTGAACAATTAATTTTAAAGTTTGCACTGCCCTCTAGTGGTTTATTTAGAATTTTATACTGGGAGCTTAACAAAAAAAATTCTCACCTCATTGTGTAAAAATTGAGGTATTTATAAGTCCTTACTCCTAGATTGGGGTTTTTCCAAGCAATTTCCCTGTAAAGAAAATAGTCATAACTCAAATAATACTTTTCAATTAAATTATGTTTATTTAATATTATATATTTTACATTAATTTCATTCTTGTATTTTTATTTTAGGATTTAATTCAATTAATTTAGTGAAATCAGTGGCGAATTTTGAAAAAGTAAAATGGCACATGGCAATCCATAGCAGTAAAATATAAAAATATTTGTTGACTTTTTTTTTATTCATCAAACTCAAAATGAATAAAAGATAGTAGAAAAAAGTTTTTATGGTAAATTGTCAATTAAAATATTTTTTAGTGACAGTCCCCATTATGAATTTTTAAATATACCCATAAGTGTGTCTCATTAAAATTATTATAGGTATAAATGATTCAATTCAAATAAATATCATGTTTAACATACAAATGAAAAAATGTAGCTTCCATTGTAATCTAGCTATTTTTTAATGATAAAGTAATGCAACTTCAATATTTTTAATATCGAGTAATTTTTAAGTAGTTTAATTCCTAATCTATCGAGTCATTTACCATTGAATTTAACTATCAAACAAAAAAAAGTAATTTACTTAACACTATAAAAAACACAGTTATGCAAAATTATATCTAAAAATATCTTATGAATTAATCATGAAAGAAATATAACTGATGGACAAATGAAAATATTTACCTTTTATCATTTATTGAACGATACTAATAAGTATTGTTTAGGTTTTCTTTCATGGTATAACATCCAAAAGGGCGAGTTTAATCGCTGCTTCAATGTTTCCGCGTTGAATAGTCATAATTCATATACATAATAAAATGTCTATGTAGTATTCGCTAAACTATTGAATACTTAGATGACCACTCCCATATGTCACGCGTTTAATTTATCGCCTAGAAATTACGAGATACTTTGCACGAGGTTCTAATTATAATTTTAGTTGCTTCAATGTACAATTATCATTATCTTCTGATAATGAGTTCCTAAATACTCGCCGTCTTGAAATGCACGTAACTAATTGCATATGTGTTAATGCCTTTTTACTAGGTTAAATTAGCTTAATTATCTATTGTATTATTTCAGAATGACAACGGCACTTCTATATTTAAATTAAAATAAATATTGACTAAGATTCCCAGTAATCTTAAATTGATGACTTATCAATAAATAACGATAACTAATTAATTTACTAACATGAATACCTATTGAAGTATCAATATCTTATTCTTGTCGTTAGGGCTGACCAACTCTTTCAGAACCTCATAAGGATTATTTCCTTGTCATTAGCAAATTCTGAAAGAGAGGTTTATCCTTTCAAAATTAAAAAAAATTGATTTATAAAAATACTTTTTGGTAGTAGAAATTAATTTTTAGCTAAATAAACCTAACCAAAATCTACTCTCATAGAAAAATTAGTTTATGAGAGCTACTATAGTGATTATGTGTGGTAATGTCCCATTGCTCCTAAGCAATTTTAATATTTACGAACTATAACT
>NW_026101299.1:0-1746 GCF_025091365.1 Daktulosphaira vitifoliae
ATATCATCTATACTTGTCCCATCTATGCCTCGTCCACACTGTGCCTCGACCCCACTGTGCTACCGTTTTTTTTATTAAATCATGTCATCTGACTGCAATCTGTGGCAAAAATAAAATAGTTATAAGATATTTATATAATTCCAAAAGTCGGTGGTATTATAAATGGTAAGTTTATAACCATTGAAAATTAGGAAATGTGGAATCGATATAATGTGGTTAATTAGATAAATTGGCTGAATTAGAAATATAATTTTACAATAATACTAATCAGCACATTATGAATACTTGAGATGATTTTTGTTCGTATAAAATTTTTTAACCGATTTACAATTGAAACTAATTGACATCATTACAGCCCGTAATCTTCTGTTAACAACGTTAAGGAATATAGACATTAACTGTCGAATGCAAATGAATAGGAGGGGTTTGGTTGGGTTTATAGTAATTTATAATCAAATCAGTTTCACCACCGTACTCGGTACAATAGTTTTTATTGCTNCCAATTAACAATTCTTTGATTTGTAAGTATAATATAAGAATAAATATTTATTATAGAAATTAAATGTAGTGTGAAATTGATTCTTAATAATTTAATATTGTAGTTTTTACGGAAAAATTATAAAATAGTTGTTACTTTTATGGCAAACGCGTATAAAAATTGAAGGGCCTGATACAAAACTTTTTTGTTAATTATGAATAAATGGTCTATAATTAATTTTCGTCAGAATCGAAAATATACTTTTCTAAAAGCATTTTTTACGTTGATTTCAATTCTGCAATTACATTTTTTCCATCACCACTAATTTTTGATATTATTAATTGTTAGTTAAAAACGAGTATTAAAAAAAGCTAAAAGTTATTGCCATGATTTTTATTTCAACTTATTACTAGTTAGAAATTGACATCATTAAATAGAAAGTTTTATGAGAATTAAAAAGATGATTTTGTTAAGATTAATATGCTTTCAGGAAATTTAAAATTACTATTTATAGTTAGACACACCCTACCACCTCTATCTTTTTCCATTTGTCTATTACATTAATCATAAATATATTAACATAGATTATATGACATTGATTATTTTCATATACTTTTAGTTATTAACTAGTGATCTGCAATTTTTTAACCGATTTACAATTGAAACTAATTGACGTACAAAATAAGTAAAATTAAATTAGATGATAACAATGTTTTATAAGTGTCAAATAGCTTTATTTGATTTAAACAGATAAGTGAACAAAAAAGTTTAACACTAAAGCAAAAAAAAAAAAAATGAAAATGCAACAACAAGCATATATATAAATAATAAACAAAGCAATAAGATGATTAGTTATGAAAATACGAATAGTTCATAATAAACGTAATGAAAAAAATATATATAATATAAAAAGACATCATTACAGCCCGTAATCTTCTGTTAACAACATTAAGGAATATAGACATTGACTGTCGAATGCAAATGAATAGGAGGGGTTTGGTTGGGTTTATAGTAATTTATAATCAAATCAGTTTCACCACCGTACTCGGTCCAATAGTTTTTATTGCTTCTACGTTGGCATAAACAGTAGTTAACATTTCTTTTGGCGNGGCATAAACAGTAGTTAACATTTCTTTTGGCGGAGGTGTTACGACAATTTCAATTAATAAAGACTCTCCTTCAAAGTACTTTGGCATCTCATAGACTTCTGTTCGGTTAAACAACATCGTTTGTGCTATGTCAATCAAGTAAATTTTTAACATACCCTC
>NW_026101300.1:0-1746 GCF_025091365.1 Daktulosphaira vitifoliae
GTCAGATTAAATCTATACTGGACCCAACTATGCAACATCCCCACTATGCCGCGACCCCACTGTGCTGGGTTTTTTTTAAATTTAGTTTCTGAATAAAATTATTAATTAAGAATCGTTTTATTTATATATCGTCATTTATACCGAAAAAATAAATATCCCAATTTTACTTGGGTTTCAAGATAATCAAAACTCAAATTTTAATTATACAAGTCTAAATTTAAGAGGTGATTTTATTTTTATAATTATCAATAAAAATATGCGTCTCACAAAAAAATATATAGAAAAAAATTTCAGAAAAACTTCTTTTATCATTATTAAAAAAAACCTTATTTTGTCAAATTTTGAGATGTGTAGTATTGCTGTAAAAGATACAAAATAGCTTAAACAGTAACTTAATGTCTACGATTGGATTTTGTGATTAATATTCTGATAAAAAACATAATGAGTACAATATGCATTAAAACTTTTTAATCCTGGTACAATTCTTAAATTAAAAATTAAACTACTCATAAAAATACCTTTTTTTTAGTGCAATGAAATATCATAACCTATTGATTTAGAATAAATTTTTTTTTCGTTTAAATCGCATTATTTAAAAAAATCGTTTTCCACAAAATTAAACTATTTTGTCCTCAAAAGTTAAGACTGTTTCAGGATATACCCTATAGTTGGGCTAAGTTAAACTTATTTTTCGTCTAGGTTTTCAAGGTTGATTACTAATTACATGAAAAATATTTTATTTAAATTAATTACAGGTTATTATAATAACTTATGAGGTACTTATAGGGTGATTCACGAAGATTTGACATAGCTAATTAATTTTGAATCTAATTACCATTGGCTAGTTTTTTGTTAATATATATCTTGTAAACATATTTGATTAAATTTTTTCATTTTAATTTAACGCTGAATTATATGAAGAATTTTGCAACGTTCCAAATGCAAGATATCTCAAACCTAATTTTATTATTATCTTATATTCTTAGTGATTCTTATGCACTTCTCCTAGTTATTTTCTTTTCTCTGTTTTTATACAGAGTTAAAATATTTTTATATTTAAGTATACGTTTTAATTTAAATATCAATGAATTTAGACAATGTTTTTAATTATAAACTAGGTAAACATGACTTCTTACATGATGAATGTTGATGAAGGATTAAAATTGAATTTNGACTTCTTACTTGATGAATGTTGATGAAGGATTAAAATTGAATTTCACAGGAGATATTAGACGTACATTAAATGATCTATTGCAAAATGAATTAGTATGGGGTGAGTACATTAATATATAATGTATAAATACAAACACAATTATATCGATGCACAGGTATGAGTTAATAGGTATAATAATAATAATAATGGCAATAANAAATATTAATAATAGCAATAATAACACGTACAAGTATTGTACACACTATTGCGTATTCGAGTGTCCCTGACGTACGGGTGATACTTCTATATAATTATAATATGTAAATATAAACATAATTATATCGTTGCACGGATGCATATCGTTGGCAAGATTACATAAAATAAACANGGATGCATATCGTTGGCAAGATTACATAAAATAAACAAAATTTGAAACACAAACAAAATTTGAAACACGAACAAAAAAACAGTATAGGCTAAAGAACCAAGTGGAGCAACCAGTAAAGGTGTATGTCGGAAACGGAACAGAACGCATTATCAGTAATCCATATTCGGCGGCGGCCTTGTCACGGTGTCAAGGGCGAGGAGACACC
>NW_026101301.1:0-1745 GCF_025091365.1 Daktulosphaira vitifoliae
CGTTAGGAATAACAAGATAGTGATTTCAAAAATGAAATAAAATTACAAATTAACTGCTCTAATTGTACTTAAAAAAACATGTTGTGATCCTATTGATAAATTGTAAACAACATTACACCAACATTTCTATTATAATTATAAAATCAATCACCAACTAAAAATATCCTATATTAAAATCAAGTTTCAATAATAAAATATTTCTGGATCGACGGTTTAATTAAAAAAATATTTTAATGAGACCCAGTCGTACACTACACAAAATAGTTTATATTTGTTGAGTATTTGTATTTATAAATAGCAAGAAAATTGTGAAAATGCAAAAGAAATATTTCATACAGCTATATTTTAATTAATCATTCCAATATATTAAGAACTAAATCAATGATGAATACACTCGGCTACAAATTTTATAGTCTACACTTTAAATATTTATGAATCACTCTAGTTACAGAGGTCACTTATGATAAAAATACTTCAATTTACTTTGTAGGTTAGTCAACACGTTCTATGTTATTTAAAGAATTAATAACTACTTTCAAAATATTACAGCATTTTATTACATAGTGAGTATGCATTAAAATTCTGTAATGGATAAAATATCCATCGGATAAAAAAATTTGTAAGAACATAATTATTGGTTATTTTTTGTTCTATTATATTATTAATAGCATTTGGAAAGAACATTGTTCAAGAGCGCATGTTCAAACACACATTTTTGATGAATTTGAACAATTTTAGGGCATTTCACATTATTAACAATAATATCATGGTTTCTACGAACTCGTGACGAATTGACATAGTAAAATGGTATAAAAAACCAAGTAATAAAATATACCCGTTAAAGATAAGGTACTGATGGGCTAAGACTATTATCTTGTATAGTCGAATGTTAATCACTCCAACTACTATAACTATGGCAATAGGTAGAACAATACGTAGTCTTAGTGCATTGTTTACTTGTTACAACTTGTTAAAAATTATTTAGTGTATCATTTCAATTACATTGCATTCACTTTATATATTTATAATTGTTTTTTTAAAACTTATAATGAATTCAAATAAAAAAAAAATTACCAAAAACATAAAAGGCGTTTTTGGTATCAAAGTATCAAAAAAAATTTAGAAGCTGAAACTGGTAAAAGAGCATTTACTAGTGTTCAAAAAATAAAATAGTTTAAGTTGTTATAAGATTTTTATACGTTTTTTTATATAATAAGAAATTAAATTTAATATTTACAATGAAGTATACTATAAAATNACGTTTTTTTATATAATAAGAAATTAAATTTAATATTTACAATGAAGTATACTATAAAATACGAGTTTTAAAATTGTAAAAACTCAAAATTAAGAATTATATGATATTCTTATTATGGAGAAAAATGTATTGATGTACAATTTTTCATATTTAAAACATTTTT
Source organism: Daktulosphaira vitifoliae (assembly GCF_025091365.1). Taxonomy (NCBI): domain Eukaryota; kingdom Metazoa; phylum Arthropoda; class Insecta; order Hemiptera; family Phylloxeridae; genus Daktulosphaira; species Daktulosphaira vitifoliae. Next base: position 1,422 of record NW_026101301.1, read on the forward strand.
TTTGAAAATTAAATATTTTAATTTGTTTTTTATTATTTCCCTCTCCCCCAAAATAGATAATTGGTACCCGCCTTTTGGACGAGACAACATTAAAATGAACAGAATTTTTTGAAATCAAATCGTTTACAGAATTTGCTTTTTCTCTAATTTGCTTTTCTAAATCCTGTATAAAAAAAAGGTACAAATAAAAAATGTTCTTTTATTCAATGGAAATATATACATTTATAATAGACATATTTTTGAGAAAATTATAATTTTGTAAATATCTATATAATTAATTAACTTATACTGAATCAGCATATAAAATAGTAGCATAGTGGGGTC
>NW_026101302.1:0-1744 GCF_025091365.1 Daktulosphaira vitifoliae
AATTAATCGAAACGACTTGTAATTCAGCTGTTGATATCGCCGACGGATCTTTTTTACAATCAATATAACAAAGATTTTTAACTTAATGGGATTCGTTTTATCGTCCAAGATTCTTTTAATGAATCTATATTATGATTTTACTCGTTTAAAGTGACCAAAAATCATTCTAAACTATAAATGTATTAAATGTAAAGGAGTCAACGCCAAGCTACTTGTTGCAACCAATCCGGTATTTTTAAGAGCAAAACAATGTTTTTTTTTTTTTTTATTCAAAAATTGTAGAAATTGTTATATGAATAATTATAAGTTAGAATATCTTTACTGCGCAAACTATAAATGGTTGTCGATATGACTTTGAATTCCCATGCGTTATTTAACATGACACTTTATTTATTCAAGTAAAAATATCCGTAAAAGTTTGATAGACGTCAGTAGAAAGCTCAATACGTTTATCGATTACTCAAATCTTCGACTTATAAATGTCTGTATTTTTAAGTCACGTGGATGACTCTGGGATGATTAATATTTTAAGGTTTAGAGAATTCTAGTTTGTCGTTCGGGTAAGACGTGTGCACATCATATTCGGTGTGCGTGGGCTGAATGGCAAAGTGCAATATCCGCAAAGACTAAAACATAATATTTATTGTGCAATCTGTAATGGAAAAGTATCATATCGAAATGATCGATTGGACGCTTCTAGTGTTCCGAACAAACCGGCCGGGCAGATGCATTCCTAACAAATCGGTCATCGCGCAGGGATTGTCTTCGGGCAGCTCCTTATCCGGTAAATATGAATTGACACGTTATAAATTGGTCGAGCCTAGTGGTCTTAAAAAGGAATACGTCATAATTTGTGCGGCGTACACGACTCGGACCGTACGCAGCGTACCGTTTGTGACGATCGATAAATCACATCGATCCTAGTGGGGCCGTTATACGGTGAATAATAATAATAATAAAGTCGATGTAATCAAGTAACGATTTTTTAAAGAATCGGTTTACACGTCGTTAAGCGCTGTTACCGATAGCACTTGACGAACCGCTGGCACGCATAATATCATTGCGATAGAATGGCTCATCTACCGGCTCGTTATCACGCGGCCGGAGCCAAGACGTTTAACTCGGTTTGTAAACGTATTCTTCTCTCAACCGATTCGTCATGCAACTCTCCGGCCAGTCGTCGCTGCCGGCTCCGGTGTCAGCAGCGCACACGCGGTTCTATTTCACTGCCATGATCGATGTTGTCTCTTACCTCAAAGTGATTTCGAGACATCGTTAAAACCCATTACGCTTCATATTTTGGGCCACTGATACTCTAAACGGACAAAACAGTAATTACATTTATTGCCTCGGCGTGTACCGTTTATCGCAACTTGTCCGCCCGTCAAACACATCACAACGGACAACAGGCAGACAATGAAATTGGATCGGTGATTTTAATGATGTTTAACGTTTTGGGACCCGAATATTGAACGCTGATTTCAATATTGACCACGCCGTTTAAATGTTAATTGATTGGGTTGTCTTCGAACATCATTGAACGTGCCGTTTTTTAACGATCTCACACGAGTTTCCCTTGTCGTATAAAAAACAACGGGACCCGTGAACACAATCGGAAAGATGCTGTTTTATTGATATCGAGATATTCATCATTAAATTAATGAATAAATAAAATCGGCAGTAATTATAATTTATACTGTTACAACAATCATTTATTATTCATTCCGAATAATGGCGTTTATTC
>NW_026101303.1:0-1744 GCF_025091365.1 Daktulosphaira vitifoliae
TAACTGAAAATGTCTAAATAAAACTAACTTATAAAATTGTAAGATTTTACAAAAAAAAAAAAAGAAAAAATGAAAACAACCATACTCATTCTTTTGTTTTAATAATTCTTCTCTAATTAAAATTCCAACTGATTCTTTAAAGACTAATGTACCATGTCCATTAGCTTCAAAATAAACACCTATATCATAATCTTTTGCTGTGTGATGAAGATATTTAACACCAGTAGGAACACATGCAACAGGAACTTTCTAATAAATATAAGTGATATATTTTATAATTAAATAAAAAAAAAGTCTTTAATAAATAAAATACATTTTAATTAATATTAAATAAAACAATAAAAAAAATAAAACATACCAATTCATTAGAAATATAATTTGTTGAATTTCCATTTGAATAAGCAGTTTGAACTAATCCTATGTTAATATTAAGACCAGAAGCCATAATTAGTTCTTTAAGGTAACCAGCCACTAAAAATGTTTAACTTTTTATTATTAGATTATTTTATTTAACTAAATAAAAATTTGACTTATTATATTTATAATTGCATTTGATATAACTAAATATTTACCTAAAGTAGCAATACGATCCCCATCCAATAAATAAAAAGTATTGGTTTCATCAATGAAAAAATAAATTATTCTATCAGCATCACCATCAACTGATACATACTTAGTATTTGGTATTATAGACAAACCAGTTGGAGGACATTGATTTGATTTTACATAGTCTGCACCACACTAAATATTTCAATTAAAACCAAAATATTATTAACTTATAGAGAAAATATTCAACAGACTTAATATAAAAAAATAACAGTACTTTGATTTAACTAAAATTTAGAAAATATAAACAAGCTCCTAGAAATAATCACATGTTTATATTTTTTCTAAGTGATTAGTAATAGTCTTTACAGACTTTTTCCTAGCATATAAAAATTTAAAAAAAAACCTAGTACAGTGAAGATGTGACATAGTTGATACAAGTATAAATGATATCTGACTAGGAAAACTCGCAGGGGGACAGGAGATGCCATTGTACTTCAAAGATTTTTTGTGTCACAAATAAAAATAATACATACAATCCTAGCTTCCAAATCTATTAATATAATATGATATTGAATTTTTATCAATGTAAAATGGATTCTACTGCATCTATTTCTAACCAAAATCAAAAGTAGCATTATTTAGAAAGACAGGCTTTGCAGGGTCCATAGATATGGAAAATAAGATAATTGTTTACTTCTAAACTTATTATATTAGACCATAATTATGGTATAGCAGATGCATATAAATATAACATTTTTTTTTTTGAAAAATCAAAAATTATTGGTATGAAATTATTAATTAAAAAAAGAAAAGAAAACTCTATTATTCAACCCCTCATTAGCTAATTAAATTTTCAGTAATAAATTTTAAACTATAATTTATAATAAGCCATTAGAAGGTAACTAGAAAACATTATGTAAAAAAACTTTTTCTACTTTAACAGCTGATTTCTTATAGTAAAATAATCATGGGCTAGATTTTTTTTTTAATACTATAGTGCACTTCAAGAACTCTAAGTAGATATAACTTAAAAGTTGATAGACGTTGCGGAGACCATTTTCAAAAATTGAATAGAAGAAAGAATTTTACATTTGTGACAGTTAATTTGCATTTTTTAAACTCATATATCAACAAAATCAGTCAAGTGAGAACTTGATTTTTTTTTTTTTTTAATTTTCATGGACAGACACAAAAA
>NW_026101304.1:0-1744 GCF_025091365.1 Daktulosphaira vitifoliae
TTTAATGTTGAAAATTGAAAATTATCTCGTGAGTTAAAAATTGCTATGAATGTCTGTATCTATATTTTTGAACCAAATTAATCTATTGCACTACTTGAATTGCTGCGTTCCAGAAAAATTCCAATAAACATTTTAATATTCACTGTCTTAAGATAAAGATGGGGTTTACCAGCAATTAGGTAAGAACGTATCTTGATTGCGTACGCGTGCAATTTTTTATTGTAGTGATACAAAACGCGCTTGACTTTTATAACGCGTTGGGGATTCTCGACACGATCACCTCACATTCTACAAGAGCTGATCCAGAAGAAAATCCAAAGCGGAATTACATTACAGCAATTTTATAAGAAAGATAAAGAGAGTGTAGTGGTGTAAAATAACAGAAAAAATTATTCTTGTTTGCAATAAAGATATTATGCAAAAACGAATAGGCGCTGAATTTATACAAATTAAACGTGCGTTGCAGTGTGGGAGTAAAATTGAGTGGTGCTCACTTTAGTTTCATCTAAATGCTTCTTGAGATTAACTTAAAAAATAATTTAAATGGTTTACGCCGAGAAAAAATAACGAAATATGATTACGAAACAAAATAATTTCACAAAAAGGGATTTAAACTTTTAAAATGTTTTTATTTATTAGGTTTTTTACGAACTCAGAATTATTTTTTCACGATACATCTTTTACGTCGATGATTACATTTTTATGATCATTAGTATGGTTTATAAAATGAATTTTAATAAATCAACAGAATACAATAGAACCTTGTACATGTTTTACTTGTACAAACAAATACAAGAAGATTTATTTTAATGATTAAAAATAAAAAACTTTAAGAAAATAACTCTTTTTGAACTAATACATTTTATTAAAGAATTGACATTAAAATTAATAAATTATACTAAACTTTTTATGGACGTGAATCTCGTTAAATTAATGACGCTGATATTTCAGTGGTTTATTTCCGATATTGTCCATCGCTTTCTTTCATTTGGGAAACATTGAGTTTTATCATGTCTAGTGATATTGTTAATTAAATAATTCTAACCAATTTATATTTCTCTTAAATATCCTCTTAAAATATTTTGTTTGGTACTGTTAATGTGCTAACAAGGATTTCCACCGTCTCACTAGTTCTACCCTTTCTGTTTCTCTACATTCCTTAATTATTCGACGTTGGCAACATTCTCACGATCCTCTATCATCCTTATCTCGTCCCTTATAACTACCCTTTCATGAGCGCAGAAGATGTCCGTAGTTAAATTTGAATATCATTTCAGTTATAATTACAAACAAACCTAGAACTATTTGCCTGATTTATAATTACACTATATTTTAAATTTAATATTCGTAAAATGATTAAATATCTATTTATAAAATGATAAAATTCACAAAACGGTTTTACTTATTTTATATAAGTATGGAAATTAATGAAATTCCAAGTAAGTAAATAAAATAAAAAGAAATTTATTTTTGAGTGTGTGAAAAAAAATTATTTAGTTCATTAGAAATTACTTAAAATTTACTCAAAAATTAATTGTAAGTACAACGCGTGAACTCGATTAAAAGTTATACAGTCATTTTTTTACTAGAGCATTTTTATGCTGAAAATTAAAACTATTTATTTAATTAAAAAGGTTATTTTTTGTACATTTGAATACGGATTTATTGAAACTGCATATAAATATTATTTTGAAATTAACTAATTAAGTTTAAATGAAAAAACACATTATGAAGCTAAGCATAG
>NW_026101305.1:0-1742 GCF_025091365.1 Daktulosphaira vitifoliae
GCCAATATTTAAATTATATTTTTTTGGTTTATACATAATGTTATACAACAAATTTTCTATTTTATTTCATAGAAATAGTTTTTAAAATATAACACATTTTATCAACAAATTTAATAATTATTTATTGTATTTTTATAAAATGTCTAACATTGTAGGTCTCTTCTAAATCCCAAGAAAATTGTTTTATAAATTTGAAATTTAGTTGAAACATAGATTATACACTATACAATACCACATTTGAAAATCACTATATAAAACAAGGNCACATTTGAAAATCACTATATAAAACAAGGGGGTCGTGGTACAATGGTGACGAGGCATAGTTGAATAAAAAAAAAATCGCTTCGATGCAAATTTTTAGATAGTGTTTAATTTTAAAAAATTATTGGATTATTCCAAAAGCTACATGATCAGCTAGTTCATTATTAATATCCTAATTAAGATAAAGTATGTCGAATGAAAAAGGGATATAAATATTATTTCTCATAAAAAATTGTGTTGATCATTACACTTTTCAATAAGTTATAGCATTATAAAGTTGAAAATGTAAAAAATAAAATCGAGAAATTTCACACAAAAATAGCATTTGGTAGCCATTTTCTTCGTGAAGACAAAATAAAGTCCGAAATTCTTTATTCCCATAATAAAGTTAATTACATTAGCTTTATTTTAAGGTATATATAAAAGGGTCAGACTTTCTGGAACACTTTCAAAAGTGAAGTTAAATAAGTTAATTTTTTGTGAACAAATTGTCATTATAAATCCCTTCCTGTGGACTGGTAAAGGGTTAAATTTATAAAAAAAATATACCAAATGATAGGTAAAGACATCAAGCATCTATAAAAAAAAATCATATTGATTTGTTCATTTTTAAAAAAGTAATGGCAGTTTTAATAAAAAAAATTGAAAAAATTTCGTAAATTAACATTTTTTAAACTTATAATTTTTTGGAAGATGTCCTCCATTTACGGGTTACGAAGTAAATTTTTTCAATTTTTGAGGGTAATATCTTCGACTAGTTACGATTTGTGATCTTTTAACGTATCGTTGAAAGAAATCAGTTCCATACGAGCTGAGAAAAAATGGTAACAGACACAAAAAAAAACACATCATAGTAAAACCAATACCTTCTCAGCTTCGCATCAAAACTAAAATAACTTCGTAATAATATAACTATATTTATAGCATTTAATGTAAACTGTTTATCCTCATCGGTACTTAATGTTTATAAAGTTATGATATTAAGTAAAACGTTAAAGCTGTGGCCTGTTAATGAAATTTAATATTATTATTAACTATCTAGTGTCTAGTAATTTGTATTGTTACATTATGTGAACAATAATTGTATTTAAACAATTTTAACAACATGAATTGACACCATTAAAATTATATTATAAATATAGCATAAATAATAAATTCAGAAAATTTAAGAACAATATGAGGTGGTCGTGCAACCAATTCTGGATGATTTGGCAAACATTGACCCTAAGCTTATTATATATTTTAAAATAGACTAATAATAATTAATAATTCCCAAATGGTTTTTTTTATTATTATTAAATGAGATTAAATTTGCCAAACATTGCAGATCACTAGTTAATAATAGAGTATATGAAAATAATTTTACTCATATAGTTAATATATCTATGATTATGATTATGATGTCTACAATGACTACTATTAATACTATGATGAGTTATAAATACAAATACATTTTATTAAGCAATCGCCAATATCTCAAT